>NC_133325.1:449672282-449972282 GCF_042186555.1 Aquarana catesbeiana
GATATCCCCACTATAAAGCCTTGATTAAATTAAATAATCATAGATAAAAATTGTATATGTAGTAATAAGCACCAACCCACAATCCTAAATGAAGGGCAATAGATATGGTGCTACATACCCAAAAAAAACAGGAAGGGAGGGAAGGAGGGGGAGGATTGTAGGAGGCTAGACAGAATAACAAATGTAGGGGACCACGTTAAAGTATAATCCCATAATTATAAGGGGAACAAGATATCCCGAATGGACGTTTGTTGATGTACAAAAGTACACACGTAAACTTAATATTAAAAGGTACATTATGAGTAATTCATCCAGACAATTAACCAGAGAAGCATCCGTAGTGGTCCACTCTGGTTTGTCTAATGCTTCGCTATTCAACCCGCCAGGCAATACAGCACCCAACATTAGTATTTTGCGTGACTTGGTGCTGAGTGATTTGACTAAGCTAAAACTAAGATCAGTGCAAGCTCAGCGGAATATTAAAGTAGGGTTAGAAACTTTATGCAATAGGAGGGACATTATCATACGCCCCGCGGATAAAGGCGGGGCCATTGTCATCCTTGATAGAGATTCTTATGCCAACGAAATGGATAGAATTTTATCGGATACGGATACCTACTGTCCCTTGCCATCAGACCCAATGGCCACGTATAAACGTGAACTGAGTGCATTAATAGAAAAAGGATACGACATGGGGATCCTGAACAAAAAAGAGAAGGAACACTTGGGTTATCTACCTTGGCTCCCCGTTTACCTGTCATATATATTTTGCCCAAGGTCCATAAAACTTTAGTGAACCCCCCGGGGAGGCCCATCATCAGTGGCATAGATTCTATTACCTCACGGGTTGGTAAATACATTGATTTTTACCTTCAGCCACTGGTGATGGGCACACCCTCATTCCTTAAGGATACGAAACATGTCCTTAACACATTGAGTGAGGTGGAATGGAAAGACACCTACATGCTAGTGACAGCTGATGTCGCATCGCTCTATACTTCGATTTCCCATCAATTGGGACATGATGCGGTACGGCATTTTCTCTATCGGGACTCCAATATCTCCATCACACAATGTAATTTTGTGATGGAGCTATTGGACTTCTCGATGGAGCATAATCACTTTTGGTACAATGGTGCACATTATTTGCAAGTGAAGGGCGTGGCCATGGGGGCTAAATTTGCCCCAAGTATGGCCAACCTCTTCATGGCCAAATGGGAGGAAGATGTAGTTCTACATGACAGACCTGACCAGCTTGTCATGTGGAAAAGATTCATCGATGATATCCTATTTATTTGGGATGGTGATAAAGCATCGGTTGATTCCTACCTTTCGGGCCTCAACAACAATGATAGGGGTATAGTGCTTAGTCATGAAGCTAGCCCAACTCAGATCCATTTTTTGGATCTGGTTATTAAAATTGTCAACGGAAATATCACCACCTCTACTTTCTTCAAGCCAACCGATAGGAACAGCTTTATCCCCTTGGACTCTTGTCATCATCGTTCCTGGTTAACAGCTGTTCCTAAAGGACAATTCCTAAGATTGAGGCGGAATTGTTCTAATCTAGAACAATTCTATAGGGAAGCATCTATTTTAAAGTCTAGATTTCTGAGCAAGGGGTATGATTCTTTAACCCTGGACTCGTTAATCTTAGAGGTTGGCAATAGGGACCGGAGGGACCTATTATTAGACAAACCTCCTCGAGCTGAGGATAGAGAGGACTTTGGACTCGCTTTCATTACCACCTATTCAAGCCAGCATTGGGCCATAAAAAGGATCATAAAAAAACATTGGCCAGTTATTAAAAATGACCGGATCCTTGGGCCCCTATTGTCAGAAAAACCACGGGTTCTGTTTAGAGGCGCCACCAGTTTTAGACATATGCTGGCACCCAATGTTCCAGATCCACCTGTGCGTTTGAGTTTTTTTGGAGACCTTAAAGGCTTTTCTCCTTGTAGAAGGTGTGTAGTGTGTAAGGTCAACACAGTAAAGGACAGGAGATTGACTGAGTTCACTTCAGTCAATACGGGCCTGACATACCCTATTAAATCATTGATTACTTGTACCACTAAATGTGTCGTCTATCTCCTTAGGTGCCCCTGTGGGTTGGAGTATGTTGGACGCACTGTTAGAAAATTGCACGTGAGGCTAGGTGAACATATCACCAATATTAAGCAGGGCTTCGACAAACACAGTGTCTCCAGACACTATGATCTCGTACATAATCGAGACCCAACAGGCACCACTTTTATAGGCATAGAGAAATACATTCCCCATTGGCGGGGTAGCAATGGGAAGAGAACCATCTCTAGAGCCGAGACCAACTGGATCTATAGGTTGGGTTCTCATGCCCCTAGTGGTTTGAATATAGAATGGGACATCAACTGTTTTATTAACAACAGTTGATGTCTTTTCTGGGATACGGTTTCTTGCTGTTATTAGCCCCATTCGGGATATCTTGTTCCCCTTATAATTATGGGATTATACTTTTAACGTGGTCCCCTACATTTGTTATTCTGTCTAGCCTCCTACAATCCTCCCCCCTCCTTCCCTCCCTTCCTGTTTTTTTTGGGTATGTAGCACCATATCTATTGCCCTTCATTTAGGATTGTGGGTTTGGTGCTTATTACTACATATACAATTTTTATCTATGATTATTTAATTTAATCAAGGCTTTATAGTGGGGATATCCCTGTGAGGTGTTCAGTGGGAGAATTATATTGCTAGGAAGTATGATATATAATATAATGTTCCTTTGGTTTTGAACTGTATTGATTATTATACATTTCCCATTTACATTAGATTCTTTAAATTTCTAATTAGTCTCAATTATGTTACTATTAGCATCCTTTGTAAGGATGATGCAGTATTGTTTGGGACTAACAATTAACTTCATCATGATATTATAATTAATTGATTTTTATAATGTTAAGTGCTTCACTATGGGTGGCCTGAGTTGCTACTTGTGAGCCTTTTGTATAATGTCCACTAGATGGCGCTGTTGCTTGTGGCTCTTCTTTATTTTACTTTGTGTACGTTTAACCAACGTCTTGGATTTGTATTATCCTTTACACTGGGCGTTATCGTTGATTTATGGGCTTTTGGATCAGCCTATTATCAACATTCAGTCCAGGTTTGAGCCACCCAATAGCGCCGTTCATAGTGGAGATGCCAAGCTATTTAATGCGCATGCGCGTGCGTAACCACGTACCCCTGATGACGTCAGTTGTGACGAAACGGCCGTAGGGTCACAACGTTGATGCGCAACGCGCATGCGCGGATTGATTTTAAACCGTTTTTCCTTTCTTTCCACTGTCATTTTGCTGTTTTATGCTTTAATGCATCTTAGTTTTTAAATAAATTGCCCCCGATTTTTTTACAATCTACACTATTGGAGTCCTTGTTTTATTCTCTTCCCCTGGGAATCGTGGCTTATCTGTACCTGAGTGTTTTTGAAAAGGAACATTAAAGGATCCCCTATGAACACATCTCCATACTGCTGTCCTTGTTGCGGTGGGCTGCCGGATTAACGAGGAGAGAGGGAGTTCGGAGGGTCCATTATCCTAGGAGATTTCCACTACTAAGCCTGTTTTGACCCCCCTGAATAAGGGCGGTCGCAGGCTTGTCGGTAAGCCTTCATTTTTTCCATTTGGTGGTGGGCCGCACGAAAGGTGGACCAAACATTCCCGAACTCTGCAAAAACATCTCTTCTGGATCTTTTTTGGAATTAACACAGTGTTATTTGGGACACTTTTTAGAACTTTTCTTTTATCACTTATTTGAACTTTATTCGTATTTAAATTTATGCGATTTTTTGGTATTGTATTATTAATTTGATGCTGCACCTTTTTTCACTTCTTATTTTTCCATGATGGTTATCCTGTCTAATTGATGTTCTAGTCACACTAGAGATTGTGCACAATATCTTTGTAGTCACCAGTCACCATAATTATTCAATTCTATATGTCCAGCGCTACACTCACTAGTTTGTATTTTGCTTTTGCCTTATGTCGAGGGTTTAGTGTTTAGCAGCAGGATTTTGGTATATCTTTATTAACTTTTCAAACTTGGTCATTCATATTTCACTTATTTTTAGGTTTTCATATTTATGCACGTAGCGCAGTTCTTTATTTATTTTTATTCATGCATTTACTATATTCCATATCTCAGTTAGCTTGTTCATACCAAGATACTCTTATAACCTTAATTCACTCACTTACATCTTTATGTATATATAAATTAAAGCTTAGAACCCTATACAATAAGTTCATTTTGCAGTTATGATGCCCTCTGATATATATGCATCCTTGCAGACATTTTCCAGACACAATGTTAAGGGGCTAAGTGGAGACCGCAGTGAGAAATACCCCTACCCAGTCCGTGCTGATCCTCCGGATGTTCCCCTATTGTGGCCTTGTTTTGTTCCGCCTCCTCAGCTCCCGAGCTGGATGCATTACACTGCTGCCATCTCGATATCCAGTGTTTGGCGATTAATCTCAGACTCCGGTAAGTATGAGGTCTCTGCATCAGGCCTCTCTTGCTAACCATTCCATCTGCCCCCATTTGCCAACCACATACATTTATTGATCTTATTACTTACATTGCAGATACAACATTCATGCATCCGCCCCTGAAGAGCGAGCAGGGTCTCGCGAAATGCATAGGGCTTTATTGATGCTTATTTTATGCCGGTACATGCTGGGTATTATTGATGTCTGCATTATGTTTACATACTTCCCTGTCCACATGTATGTACATTTTATCATCTTATTTTGTATGTGTACTTACTGACCCAGCAATTTTCAAGTTTTATTGTTGCTCATTGATGTATAACATTTGTAATAAATCTTTGTATATTTACGTTCATCTGTGTTGTGTACATTGGCTATTATGCCTGGTAACTCACAATCATTGTTGTTACCGCTCAGTTACATAACATTTTGAAATGAATAAATTGATTTTGTCTCAGTGTTCATTATGGACATTGGCTAAACCTCTCTCACCTCATCTAAAGTCCCAGGGCTATTTTTCTTGTTTTTTTGTCAGACCAGACTGAACCCAGGGTCATCACTCTCTGGTCTTCCTTCCACGCTTCCTTCCACGCTGTGGCTGTGGTGGTGGAGTTGTGGCAGCAGGAGGAGGAGGGGCCAACTCACTCAGGTGGGTATTGGGTGTTAGTTCCCTACTCACCCCCTTACTTAGGACTTTATACAGAAGGTCCTCACACAGCCGGCGTTGGCCCTCCTGCATGCCCTTCAGTTTGATGCAGCCATGCAGGCAAAGGCCTCTTCAGGAGTGGGGAAGGCTCTGAGGGACGCAGAAGCTTCCTGAATGAGCCTGAGTGCTGAATCCTGCATGTGAGTCGCCTTCCTCGCTCTTTTGTATGGAAGGCGGAGGGGAGGAACCTGTGATTCTGTCAGGCTGCGACTGGTCCCAGGCTTCTCCTGGCTGCCACTTAGCCCCACCTCCTCTTGGCTGCCACTAACCCCCGCCTCCTCCTGGCTGCCACATTCCACAGCCTCCTCCTGTGTGCCACATTCCACAGCTTCCTCCTGTGTGCCACATTCCACAGCCTCCTCCTGGCTGAGGTCTTCCTGTGTATGAAAAAGGGACATCGTTTTAGTTTTTTATTCATCAATCACACACAATTTTCACCTCATGACTGTTGCAAATTGAATGTTAACAAATATAACAGACTATCATTCTGAGCCCAGCATTTTTCATTCTTGTCCCAATTATTTTTGCCCACTACTGTCTATTGATATGTCAAACACTTTATTAAATCAGCAATTAGTGATCAATACTAACATCTATTAAACATCATTTATTTATTGACCAGAAATCTGTAGAACAATGCTATACCTGGCTCAAGCTGGGCTCCTCCATTTCTTCCTGACTGGAAGTCCCAGGTTGGACATTGGAAGCCTCAGCTGGGGAGGAAGGAAGAGTGGAAGGAAGAGTGGAGAGGGATTCCCTGACTTCAGTGTGGTCTGACAGAAATCGCAGTCTCTCATAGTACCACAGCCTGGGGACATAAACATCATCTGCTGCAGCTCCGGATCTCTGGGAATCCGTGACCTTCTTGCGCTCCCTAAGATAAGTGCTCTTCAGGCCACCAATTTTGGCTTTTAAATAGGGGATGGTTGCCGTGGGGACCACCGGCTTCACCAACTCCAGCAGTTTCTCCAGCGCTGTCTGCCTCTTTTGTTTATTGTTGTAATGGTGGTGTCTCACCTGCCACAGACAGGCCAGCTCCCTGTATTTGTCTATGAACAGGGGGAGGAAATTGTGGTCATTGAAGCCATTCATTTTCTCTGCAAGACACAACACAAGACAAACCCTAATGTCAGGCGAAACTCTCCTAATATAGTTACAATATAGGCCTCAATTTGGAAGCAGTATAGGCCCAAGTTTAGATCTTACCTTCGTTTTCACGATCGGCGCCTCCGATACTCCTTCCTCCGCTCACAGATCGTACGTACTACGCATGCGTGTTACGCTTTATAGACACTGCGCATGCGTGTAACTCCGCCCGCCCCTGACGTTCTTTCTAGTCTATTCCCCGTCCCTTTTCATTCAGCACAGTGGGGGAAGAGCACATGGCGGAGAGACAGCAGGTGCGTGCTAATTACAGCAACGAGGAGGAGGAGGAGGAAAGCCCAGAGCTGGAAACGTCTGGATCCAGAAGGAGAAGATTTAAGGCCTCAAATATGTCCTTTGGGGAGATGTTGGAGATGGTGGACATCCTGAAGAGGGCCGACTATAATGGAAAGTATGGACCTTACCCCAACCCCAATGTCAGAAAGGCCAAGATAATGGTGAAAGTGGTCAAGAGTCTTCACCGGAATTTTGGGGTACGACGAAAGATCGAAAGATCAGCTCAGGAAGCGGTGGTCGGACCTCAAGAAGAGAACATGAGAAGTACAGAAAGATCTGGAGAGTGCTGCAAAAAAGTAAGTAGTTGTGCTGTGTTCCTATTCTTTTTGTGTTTATTACGTTCGTGCTGCTCCATGTGCTTTTCTTAACTGTTGTACAGTTTAAAATGGCAACTTTCATGTTCATGGGCACATTATTCGTTCGTATCAAACATTTTTCTTTCGGCCTATAAAACACCATTGTTTTGGCCATATGCATTTGACCACATTTTTTAGGGCCTACTTGTATGAAAATAATTTGGTTGTGTAGATGGGTTTGTTACTAGAATGAAATGCAAACTCAATTCTTTGTAAGGAGAGGACACTCAGCAGCAGTTTTCACATCTGAACACTGGAGCACTAGTGTGGGACACAAGAACACCCTTTTTATTAGGGGGCCCACACAGGTGCTCCAGTGTATACTATAGGGGTGTCTCCATCTGTGAAGCTTGGACAAAACAGGAAAAGTATTGAAGCTTGACAAAGGACACTAAAAATTCTACATCTTGGAACTCTGCCAAAATAGACAATTGTACCCCACTTCCAAGCAATGTTTCATATTTATAGTTCTGCCATCAAATATCTGTGTGCTAAGTATACCATTTTTTTTTTCATAGGGGAGAAAAGACTCGGGGGACACCCCTCATCCGAGGAGACCAGAGACCCCCCACCTCTGGAAGAAGGGGAAATCCCCCAAAGACAAGAAGAGCAGGAGGAGGAAGACGTGATGGAAATTGTCACCACAAAAGGTGAGTGTCTGCAACCACAGGCTCAGGTAAGAGATGGATGCCGGCATATTTATTATACATGTTTTTTTTTGTTTCTATCTTTTTAGGTGATCGTGATGTTGTGGATCCAGGGCATTTCACCTCGGAAAGTTCACAGATCCTGATTGGGGAGATCATAGGGTGTAATGTTGCATTGGAAAACATCAAGAAAAACATCAATGATGTTATTCAAAAATATAATAACATCATTGATGTTTTGGGGAGAGTTTAAAACCCCTCCAAATCCCTTTCTTTTATGGTGTGCTACAATTTTAACATTTTTTTGTCGAATTGTAGAAAAGCCAAATTTTGAAGATGCACACAGTGTATCAACATGTGCTATCTGCCATCACGGGAGATCAATGGACGCGTTTTGAGGGTGCAACCCCTTCCTCAATAATAAAGTAGCTGAGAGGAAGGGGTTGCTCCCCAAAACACGTCCCTTGATCCCCCGTGATGGCAGGTAGCACATATTGACATTCGTAAATTTGTGTGCATCTTCAAAATTTGGCTTTTCCTGGGGTAACTTCACCCCATCCGAACGCAATATCAAGCACAGTTCCTAAATACTCATGTCTGATATTGCCTTCAAGTTCTACCAAAAGTGAACTTTGTAAGTTCAAGATTTGTGTCTTTTTTGTTGGTTTGAAACATGCCTGTTTTACGCTCCAACACTTTTGTTGTGCTCTAATTACTGCTTTCTGTGACAATGGGGTTATTTCCTAAGGGCAAATCCACTTTGCACTACAAGTGCAGTTTCAAGTGCACTTGTAGTGCAAAGTGTCTTTGCCTTTAGTAAATAACACCCAACAGTGCTTTGTAAGGTTACACAATCACGCCATTTTCAGGACTCCACACATTTCTGTCAGGGTCAGCTAAAACAAACATAAGCAGTAAATGTCACCAAAGATTTGCTCAATGTTTTTTTTTAATTGATAAAAGTTTCACACATTGTCTGGCATATTGATGGCCCCCCTACCCCCAAAGAATTCAAGGTATCTTAGCCGGACATCACGGGCACTCAGGGAGGGCAAGCCAGGACGACCACTTTCAAGCGCTGTCAGGGTTGGTTCATTTTGAATTCCGGCTTCAGGCCCAACTGAGCCAGCATAGTTGGCAGAATGTTGCCGTAAAAAGTTGTGTAGAACACAGCACGCCAGGATAATGTGATTCAGTTTATACTCCGCCATATGTATGGGTGTAAGAAATAGGCGGTAATTAAAAACCCTCTGGTCCGGGGTGAGGGTCCTCATCGGGAATGGCCGCATAAGATGGTCCCCCAGCGCAAAGGCTTCATCCGCAATGAAGACGAATGGGAGTCCTTCCACATTGTCTTCTGAAGGTGGCAAGTCCAAGCTGCCATTCTGGAGACGCCTGTAGAACTCATTCTGGGCGATGACTCCACCATCGGACATCCGGCCATTCTTCCCCACGTCCACATACAGGAACTCATAAGTAGCCGACACCACCGCCAACATCACAATACTATTGAACCCCTTATAATTATAATAGTATGACCCTGAGTTGGGTGGTGGGATGATGTGGACGTGTTTCCTATCAATTGCCCCTCCACAGTTAGGAAAGTCCCACCGCTGGGCAAAGTGGGAGGCCACAGTCTGCCATTCCTGTGGCGTGGAAGGAAACTGTTGAGGAAAACAAAAAAATAGGCTTTTTGCACATAAACATGGAAAGCAGATTAAACACAAACATTCTTGGCCAACATCAAGATAACATTGATTTATGTGAATTTTTAAAGACCAAAGTATAAGGTACACCTATCATATTCTCCCTCCCCCCCTCTCATGAGCCATTTCTAACATTATAGGGGGGGAGCTCTTGGACAGGTAACCCTCTCCACTTAATTGAGAGATGAATGCCTAAATAATGTGTATTACTTAGAACAGCCCCTCCTTAGTTACACTATTGGCAGCCCACTGGACAGGTAAGAAGTGTCATAATACAAAGATATAAATACACACTGTACACATTTGAGCACATTTGAGCACATTTGGACATTCTGCTATTACCTATCAAGATAATAATAGGATACAATGACTTGAAACAGTACCATTTGAAAGCATACAGGCAGGCCCTTGCACTACATGTTTTGGGGAATTCATCCATAAATCTGACCACAAAAGAGGTGGGTATAGTGTATATGGGTTTGGCAAAGTCAGCAGATAAATGATTGAGGATAGACAGAGAATTGGTATCAGCTGACTTAGCAGTTGGGGGGAGGGAGGGTTCCAAATGATTTGGGGACCCCCAAAAAAAGCCTCTGGCACTCTGCCTGAATTTCAAGCACAAATCACATTTTAAAACATTTTAGGGGGTGTTTGAGGTAAAGCACTACTATGGAGCTGATAAAATACATTGTTAAGTGACTACATGAGGTGAATATAGGGGCAGGAGACCATGCTGGGGAGGTAAGTGAAGGCAAATAAGTATGAAGGACCAAAAAAAAAATTACATAAAAATCCAGCATGCATGAGGACAAAGGGGACATTCACAGCATATTCCAATCATGGTAATTAGGGAATGAAGAAAGAAATACAATATATTAGCAAACATTATATACAATAAAATGTGATATTAAAGGATAAAAATGTTACCTTAATATACTCCTTCTGCAGGACCTGGATGATGGCAGAACAGTCCTCTGGGATAATGATCCCCAGAGCCTGGGGGGAGATACCTGTCGAGAACTTCAAGTCCTGCAGACTTCTCCCCATAGCCAAGTACCGCAGGGTGGCGACGAGCCTCTGCTCCGGAGTGATGGCTTGCCTCATGCAGGTATCCTGCCTGCTAATATAAGGGGTCAGCAAAGCCAACAAACGGTGAAAAACGGGGTCCGTCATCCGGAGAAAGTTCCTGAAATCATCAGGATTATTCTCACGGATCTCACGGAGCAAAGGCATGTGACAGAACTGGTCACGCTGAAGCAACCAATTCTTGGTTCATGAACTCCTCCCCACCCTGTTCATGGACTGGACTTGTGTCAAGGTCAGGACCCCAACACCAAGCCCCCGCACAGCATGAACTCTATGAGGAGTACGTATACGCAACATGGCTAGAAAACGGTCAGCTGCTCAGAACGAAGTAACAGAACGCACTGAAAAACAGCAAGGCCTGTGAAGAGCGACCTGAAAAACAGTAACGAACGAACAAGAACACACTGACATGGTACTCTCTGCACGCACTGAAGAGCAGATATAAACCCACAAGCACAAACTGAACAGCAGAAAACGATCTGAAAACCACGAGTCTGAAAAAGCGCAAATCGTCTCTCACCAAACTTTTACTAACACGAGATTAGCAAAAGGAGCCCAAAGGGTGCCGCGCTTGGTTCTGAACTGGCCTTTTCTAGTCTCATTGTACGTGGTTTACGTCACCGCGTTCTTGGCGAACGGAAATTCCGACAACTTTGTGCCCACCGTGTGTACGCCAACATCCGTCTGAAAAAATCCTAGGATTTTGTTGTCGGAATGTCCGATCAATGTCCGACCGTGTGTACGGGGCATAAGTCTTCACAGTTACTCTTGGTGGGAGCTAGAATGGGCCCTGCTGTGAAATATTAGATCAAGAATTGTAATTACATGCATCTGTTTAACAGGGGCAGAAAAATTGGGCCTTTGGTGGTGGTGGTGGTGGTGGTGTTGCAACAACACTGTAAGTCCTCACAGTTACTCTTGGTGGGTGCAGAAACAGGCCCTGCAGTGAAATATTAGATCAAGAATTGTAATTACATGTCCCTGTTGAACAGGGGCATAAAAATTGGGCCTTAGACTCTGGTGCCACAACACTGCAACCCCTCACAGATACTCTAGTTGGAGCGCAGGAATGAGCCCTCCTGCAAAATATTGCATCAAAAATTGTAATTACACGCCACTGTTAAACAGGGGCTGAAAAATTGGGCCTTAGGCACTGGTGCTGGTGCCACAACACTGCAACCCCTCACAGATACTCTAGTTGGAGTGCAGGAACAAGCCCTGCTGCAAAGTATTGAATCAAAAATTGTAATTACAGGGCCCTGTTAAACAGGGGCTGAAAAATTGGGCCTTAGGCACTGGTGCCGCAACACTGCAACCCCCCACAAATACTCTAGTTGAGCGCAGCAACGAACCCTCCTTGCAAAATATTGCATCAAAAATTGTAATTACATGCCCCTGTTAAACAGGGGCTGAAAAATTGGGCCTTAGCCACTGGTGGTGGCGCCCAGAACCAAAAATATTCTTACAAGCTATCAGCATGATCATTGAGGAGGAAGAGGATAGTCACTCAGCATAACAGGATAGTCACTCAGCGTCAGCATAGGCAGTCTTGAAGGGATCTGACATTTCAAAAAAAAATATTCAGTTACATCAGCATCAGGTGCTTGGTAGCTGGTGGTGATCCAAGACTGATTCAATTTTATGAAGGTCAGTCGATCGACCGAGTCGGTGGACAGGCACACCCTGTAATCGGTTATAAAGCCTCAAGGAGCACTGAATGTGCATTCCGAAAGAACGCTGGATGTGGGACAGGCCAGTAGCTCAACTGCATACTGTGCAAGCTCTGGCCAGTGATCCATCCTCAAGACCAGTAACCCAGAGGATTTTCGGTGGGAAATAGAGATGTGCATTTGTTTTCGTCCGAATGCATTTTCGTCCGAATTTCAGGTATTTTCGTTATCGTTTTAACAAACGATAACGAAAGTGCAGAATACAAAAAACGAAAGATCCGACATAAACAAATGCTTTATTTTCATTTTCGTTGCAACGACAGTCCGATATAGATAGGAGATTCGACATGACGCTGACAATAACAAACTGTGTCTATCGAACCTGTGGTCGAATGTGCCTAGCCTTAACTCTATTAGTCCAAGATTATTCTACATAGAGAGAAAAGATTCCACATAGAGAGAAACGATTCCACATAGAGAGAAAAGGTTCCACATAGAGAGAAAAGTTCACTGCTGGAAATGGGTGGGGGAAGTAAAATTAAAATAATGATGATGATGAATGTTATTGGCCGATTGTAACCAAAGAGGAGGGGCAGTAAAATAGCTAGAACTAAGTACACACGTACAGTCAACTTACTTTCACTTACGATTTGCTAGCAGAGAGAGACACACACACTGAATCATTTCAGAAGACAGTCAATCTTAGCTGGTCCGTTTGTCAGAGAACCTGAATTATTTAGCAATTAAGCATAAGCACAGCAGCAGAACAATAGTGAAGCAAGCTACGGTTGAACTTAACTTTTTCATAATAATCTGCTGCTATTGTGTTAGTGTTGTGAACTTAATAGTGATACTAGTGTTGCTAGTGTTGTAATAGCCTCAGAGGCTGCCCGTGTTGTGGGGGGGGGGGGTTTATTATTATAGATTCTATATTATAATGCCATATCAATATATGACACAAGGTCGGATGCACGCCTGCCATTGCACTTGGAGATTGCAAAACGAATGTAAAAGTTGGCTGACTGTTGAGGTAAAGTAGACCATTCAACATGAACGACGAAGATTCGACAAAGCAACGAAAAACATACAAACGTCGAATCTTTGGCTTATGGTGTCTGTCGAAAGTTCTAAGAAGATTCGACGGAGCAGCTAAACTGTACGACGCTGCAATCGTACATTTCCAGTCAAATGCATCCGCCCATAGGCTATAGAAAAATTCTAATGTCGGTTGACTAGTAAAATAATTAATAAATATAATTATTACTTGTCATACAACATTAGAATTCTACTACAGCTAGCTTGTAAGCGGAAAATTCGACCGGAAATGTACACGTACAGTTTAGCTGCTCTTTCGAATCTTCTTTGAACATTCAACAGACACTATAAGCCTTCATTGACAGATTTGACCTTAATTAATTTGGATTTTCGGATGAATGCAATTCTTAATGAAAAACGAAATAAATAAAAACGAATTTCAGGAGTAACTAAATAAATGTATTTTTCGGACGAAAATGAAATTCCGAAATAAAATATTTCAGTGTGCACATGTCTAGTGGGAAAAGTGTCCAAGTCAGATCTTGCCCCTAGGTATTCCTGCACCATATAAAACAGACGCTGGCGATGGTTGCTGGGACCGATCATACGTTGGGGCTGCGGACTAAAAAATTGTCTGAACGCATCGGTCAGACGGCCACCTTCTCCACCGCTCCTTCTTTGACTGACCAAAGTCTCAGCAACACGTTGTCCAGGAACAGGAGTTTGTAACCTCCCAGTCTCTGGGAACGCGTTGCACAGATCTTTCTGCAAGGCCTCCCGAAGATGTTGCATCCTCTGCTCCCTCTGCGACGGCAAGATAAGGTCTGCAACCTTACCTTTGTAACGTGGATCAAGGAGGGTTGCCAGCCAGTATTGATCCCTCTCCTTGATACCACAAATACGAGGATCCTTCTGCAGGCTTTGCAGGATCAGGGAGGCCATGCAGCGTAGGTTTGCTGAGGCATTCGGTCTGGATTCCTCTGGGTCGCTAAGGACGACATGATCCGCAGCCACCTCCTCCCAGCCACGTACAAGTCCATGGGTTTCTTGGGACTGTAAATGATCCCTTAAAGACTGCTGCTGATGCTGAATGCCAGGCTCCACCTCCATGCTGACACAATCCTCCTCTTCCTCCTCCTCCTCCTCGTCCTCTTCTTGTGTGATCGGCGGGCACGCAGGAACACTGTCTGGATAAAGGGGGCCTTGAGAGTTAAGGAAGTCCTCCTCTTCCTGCCTCTGTTCTGCCTCTAGTGCCCTGTCCATTATTCCACGCAGCGTGTGTTCCAACAGGTGGACAAGAGGGACGGTGTCACTGATGCATGCACTGTCACTGCTCACCATCCTCGTGGCCTCCTCAAATGGACAGGACAGTGCATGCATCCCTGATCATGGCCCACTGGCATGGGGAAAAAAACAAGCTCCCCTGACCCTGTCCTGGTGCCATAGTCGCACAGGTACTCATTGATGGCCCTCTGCTGCGTGTGCAGCCTCTGCAGCATGGCCAACGTTGAGTTCCACCTGGTGGGCATGTCACAGATTAGGCAGTTCTTGGGCAGGTTAAATTCCTTTTGGAGGTCAGCCAGCCGAGCACTGGCATTATATAACCTGTGGAAACGCACACAGACTTTCCTGGCCTGCCTCAGGACATCCTGTAAGCCCGGGTACCTGCCCAAGAACCGCTGCACCACCAAGTTAAGGACATGAGCCAAACAGGGCACATGGGTCAGTTGTCCCTGTCGAAGGGCAGAGAGGAGGTTGGTGCCATTGTCGCAAACCACCATACCTGCCTTAAGCTGGCATGGTGTCAACCACCTCTGAACCTGCCCCTGCAGAGCTGACAGAATCTCTGCCCCAGTGTGGCTCCTGTCCCCCAAGCACACCAGCTCAAGCACCGCATGGCATCTTTTGGCCTGCGTGCTTGCGTAGCCCCTTGAACATCTACGGAGCACTGCTGGTTCCATAGACAAATCAGCACAGGAAGAGGCCATGGAGGAAGAAGAAGAGGAGGGGGTGGACGAGAGGAGTGTGGCAGAATCACCACTAGTAGTATTTTGGAGGCGAGTTGGCGGAACAACCCAGAAGAGTCACCCAGTGCGCGCTGAAAGATAGGTAACGTCCCTGCCTGCTGGACCATGAGTCAGCGGTAATATGCACCTTACCGCTGACCGGTAATGCTGGTAGAGAGCCAGAATTGCCTTCCATGAGAAAAAGTGGTGTTTGGGAATCTGCCACTGAGGAACCGCACATTCCACAAACTCATGGAAGGGGGCAGAGTCTACCAACTGAAAAGGCAGCAGTTGAAGTGCTAACAATTTTGCCAAGCTAGAATTCAACCGCTGGGCATGTGGATGGCTGGGAGCTAACTTCTTTCAGCGGTGCAGCAGCTGGGGCAGGGAAATTGGCCGGGTACAATCTGATGTCGGTGTACCGATAGCAGATTGCCCCCAAGTACTTGGCTGTGACACACCTAATTCTACACCTTCATTCCTCTCAGTGCAGGTCTCAGAGAGGACTGAAGGTATAGTGGGGTTGGAGATCTCAGCTGATGAGGAGCAAGGAGAGGTCCTCTTTGTTCTTTGGCGTGGGTCTTTTAGGTACACTTGCCAACGAACTGCATGGCAGGTCAACATATGTCTGGTCAAGCATGTGGTGCCCAAGCGGGAGATGTTTTGGCCACGCGAGATACGCTTGAGACATATGTTGCAAATAGCAGTGGTGGGATCTGATGCACTCATCTCAAAAAAGGCCCACACCGAAGAACTTTTGGAATAACGCGCAGAGACAGCAGCGCCCTGCACATGCGGAGCTCTGCTGTGTGATGCAGTCAGTGTTCTGCCCTTAAGCTGGCCCCTGGAGGGCATCCTGCCTCGTTGGTGAGGTGCCTCCTCCTCCTCCTATCTCCTATCAGGCACCCACGTGGAGTCAGCGACCCCATCATCCCCTCCCTCCTCATCACTGGAGCAAACCTGGCAGTATGCTGCAGCTGTGGGAACATGACTGCCAGATTGCTGTCCTTCTTGGGCACCCCCTCTCTCTGGGCTCACGTTACTGCCTTCCTCTAGCTGGGTACCATCATCAGAGCCTTCAAAACGCTGGGCATCCTCCTGGAGCATGTACCCAACACTGTGGTCAAACAGTTCGGGGGACACCTCAGGAGGATATGGTGGGGCTAGGGAAGGAGCGACTAATGCCATTGAGCCGAGGGAACAGGCCGCGTTGGCAGCTGTTTTGCCAGACAAAGTACCCTGAGCCTGGGTGAAAGAGGATGAGGAGGATGAGGACAGCTTGGTCATCCACTCTACCAAGTCTTCCGCATGTTGTGGCTCAACACGGCCAGCTGCTGAAAAAAAGGCCAAGCGTGTCCCACGGCCACGTGCTGATGAGGATGCACCATCTCCACGGCCAGCACTGTTGCCTCTAGACACAGAGCCTGCTTGCCCTCTTTTATTGGCTTGTGACTGTCTGCCTCTCCTTGTTGGCCTTCCAGACATATTAATGGCCTGCAGTGAGATGTAGCTGCACAAAGCTGGGATGTGTATATATATATATATATATATATATATATATATATATACTGACACTGCAGCTAGCAGAATCAACTGCCTGCCTGTAGTATTATTAGTATGAGAACAGCAATTGTCTTCAGGTAGCTTTAGGTGCACACTGTGCAGAGGACACACTACACTAACTGTAAATACTGTAGCTGCCTGCCTGTGATATTAATAGGAGCAGAACAACAGCAATTGTCTTCAGGTAGCTTTAGGTGCACACTGTGCAGAGGACGCACTACACTAACTTGTAAATACTGTAGCTGCCTGCCTGTGGTATTAATAGGATCAGAAGAACACCACTAATTTTCTTCAGGTAGCTTTAGTTGCACACTGTACAGAGGATGCACTACACTAACTTGTAAATACTGTAGCTGCCTGCCTGTGGTATTAATATAGGATCAGAAGAACACCACCAATTTTATTCAGAAAGCTTTAGGTGCATAGTGTGCAGAGGATGCAGTACACTAACTGTAAATACTGTAGCTGCCTGCCTGTGGTAATAATATAGGATCAGAAGAACACCACCAATATTATTCAGGTAGATTTAGGTGCACACTGTGCAGAGGACACAGTACACTAACTGTAAATACTGTAGCTGCCTGCCTGTGGTATTAATAGGAGCAGAACAACAGCAATTGTCTTCAGGTAGCTTTAGATGCACACTGTGCAGAGGACGCACTACACCAATGTGTAAATACTGTAGCTGCCTGCCTGTGGTATTAATAGGATCAGAAGAACATCACTAATTTTCTTCAGGTAGCTTTTGGTGCACATTGTGCAGAGGACGCACTACACTAATTTGTAAATACTGCAGCTGCCTGCGGTACTGTACTAATAGGATCAGAAGAACAGCACTAATTTTCTTCAGGTAGCTTTAGGTGCACACTGTGCAGAGGATGCACTACACTAACTTGTAAATACTGCACCTGCCTGCGGTACTGTACTAATAGGATCAGAAGAACACCACTAATTTTCTTCAGGTAGCTTTAGGTGCACACTGTGCAGAGGACGCACTACACTAACTTGTAAATACTACTGCTGCCTGTGATACTAATAGGATCAGAAGAACACCACCAATTTTCTTCAGGTAGCTTTAGGTGCACATTGTGCAGAGGACGCACTACACTAACTGTAAATACTGTAGCTAATAGGACTAATAGGATCAGAAGAACACCAGCAATTTTCTTCAGGTAACTGTAAATACAGTAAAAACACCTGCCTGCCTGTCAGTAGGAAGAGAATAACAGGAATGGATCTAGCTAAACTGAATACAGTGTATGTATATATATATATATATATATATATATGTATATATATATATATATATATATATATATATATATATATATATATAAGTGCAGCTAACTGACTCGCCTGCCTACTCTATCTAACTCAAATCAAATGACACTGTCTATCTATCTCTCTCTCAACGCCGGAACACACTACACAGGGCCACCGTGCAGGCGGCCTTATATAGTGTGGGGCGTGTTCTAAACCCCCTGAGCCATAATTGGCCAAAGCCACCCTGGCTTTGGCCAATTACGGCTCTCTGTACAGATGGCGCTGTGATTGGCCAAGCATGCGGGTCATAGTGCATGCTTGGCCAATCATCAGCCAGCAATACACTGCAATGCCGCAATGAATTATGGGCCATAATGCACCACTCAAATTTGCCGCAAGCGGCCCATATCGTTCGTACTTCGGCGAACGGCCGAACACACGATGTTCGAGTCGAACATGGCTTCGACTCGAACACGAAGCTCATCCCTATTGACCACAAACATTATTGTTTTCCCCCTTTAATACACCTGACTGACCTTATATTGTTTTGTACATGTTTCTTTAAATTTTAAGAGGATACTTTTTGTTGTAATATGTTGGCCGATTTATGTAGGATATTATATAATTATATATATGTGCACATACAGTACAATATTGACATATTAATCAGACCAGAATTCAGTTGACAATGGTTGAGTTGTCCAAGCCACCTCAATTTTAACATTTCAAAGGGACAGCTAATGACCCTTTGATGTGTTGACCTTATGCAGGTCTAACTAGGTATGTGATGGAAATGGTGATATGTTAGCCTAGTAAACATTTTCGAGACCCTAATTGCCATTGTCAGTAATTACTGACAATGGCATTTATCGAACCAGTAAGACATATCTACCTAAGTTCCTATATTATTTCCTCACCCTCCAAGTGGATCCCCACAGCAATACTTTGCTCCCTATAACATCAAATCATATCATTTGTGTCACACAAAGCTAGAACCCAGTTAGTAGTTCCACTTTAGTTAGAAGTAAATATTCCAGTGGTTTAAGCCTTCCACACCTCCAAAATTTTTATCAGGCAGCTCAACTAACTCACATCCCAAAATATCATACCCAATCTGAAACTCCCATCTAGGTATCATTGGAAGCCCAAAGCTGTGATACCATTTATGTAAACAATCTTTTCTAGCTCAAACCCAGCAGACAGGCAAACTATCTCTAACCCTATCACTCGTGGTTATAACCTCTGAAGACATCTGTTTGAGATGAAACATGTCAGGCAGGTTGACACCAGCACACTGAACGCTGCAGCCTATCGTTTCCTTGATGCATGCATTCCTGATTTTAAGTGTAAGTTACTACAATAAATTATCCTTTTGTTATTACGGGCTTCACTATTGGTCGCTTATGTTTCTTTCAATGGGCATGGTTGATCGGTTTACCGAGAGCCTGTACTATTGATGTGAATCCCTGGAGAAGTTGTATCGGTGTGAATGTTATCCGGATATTCCTGTTCCATTCCTTGAGGGTGTATTGTGGAGGCTGACATGCTGGATGAGCCATGGATTAAATTATACGCCTAGCTTGTTTTGTTTTCTGGTAAGCAGATCACTTTACCACGTGGTGTTGTGTGCTTCCACATTCATGCACTTCTACTGGTGACTGGAACCTTCCTCCCTATACCTCAGACTCACTAATTTAATATCATCTATTTTAAGCGCCGCTCTTATAGACTTTTTTTGGACTTTATGTTTTATAACAGTAGGCAGAAAATATTGGGGTTTTTTTCCCAAATATTTTTTTTTTCTTATATATATTCAAAAAATCTAAAAAAAAAAACTAGTGGTGACCAAATACCACAAAAAGAAAGCTCTATTTGTATGAAAAGATTTTTAAAAATTTCATTTGCGTACAGTGTTGCATCACTGTGCAATTGCTAGTTAAAATAGTGCAGTACTGAATTAGCTGCTCAGAATGTGGGACCATTAAAAGTTTAATAGCTGACCAAAATAATGTCTGTAAATTTGTCCAGTAGTATCTTGCTACTACTACTACCCTTTATTACTTGGTTCAGCTTGCATAAATATATTACAATGACGTGTTTTTTCTATCATGCTGTTTGTGTAAGAACTCCAGTTTCATGTTTCAAAAAGACAACTTTTTCCTAGCAAAATAATAATTTCTCGTTGTTTGCTCTGTTGTTAGTTTTAGCAAGATAACACAAGCCCTTAGTTTCCATCTGACATTATTTTCCTGATGTCATAACATAATAAATGATAGCAGTACTATGCATTCATGCAGAGATGTCCATAAATTCAGCCTGACCACTGCACTTACAAGGAAAAGGGGCACATTATTTCATGATCCACACATTCTGCTTTGCATTTCAAAAATGAAAATAAATAAAAACAAAAAGTACCAACAATAACATGAAAGTAATCAGCCAGATCAAAAACTATAAAATAGCTGGCTGCAGGTGGCACCTATCCTAACAGGGTGTGTGGACTTGATGTGATGGGTCTGTTATATTTAGATTTTTTTTATTATTCTCACATCACGGACCACACATCAATTATTATCAGACCTTTAGATTTCATTTTTGTAGAAAAACGTCTTATGTATGCCATCCGTCTTGGCTTTGTTGAATACTCTAGCAGCTGTATTATAATTAACAACCTCATCTTGATCTAAAGTAACCCCATATTACAAGTTTTCCCAATAGTGGTTACTATGGTAGCAAAGGATAATAATAGGGACTAATTAGTAAAAATACAAAGCTACCGTCTTTAGCAAAATGGGTTGACATCATCACCGTTACGTGATGCCCCACACAGAATGCCCTGTTCCAACAGGGATTAGAGATGAAGTGTGATCCAGACCACTACTTGATCCAGAAAGTGCACAACGCAGTTCCCACCATCCTGCCACCTTCCCTAAATCCGATGACACAGCACATAATGGATACTCAGCATGTGTATAGCGGGAAGTACCGGAGCCTCTGAATGAACCAAGGATATGGTAAAGTACAGTCTACCATCCGTTGTATATCCCTGGAATATTCTGGCTAACTTGGTCCTATTAAAGAGGCTACCCCTTGTGTGCTGAGATGAATATTTGACTTGTACCACATATACACCAGTGCCTGGAAATGTATATTCCCTCACTTAGCAGCTAACCTATTGAATTGCATGATTGGCCACAGACAACTATGTGGAACTGACAATGTGCGATCATCCAGATCATTAGAACATTGATGCTGGATACGTTGATTGTGCATTGTAGAGTGCCGTATCCAGCTAACTGGAGGTTATCTTTTTCAGCATCGCATTTTAACATTATGACCTACAACGGCATAGCCAGTTTTTAGTCTGGTTTCCAAGTCCACCTGGATGTTGAGTGCTACAAGACTCTTGTCCTCCCCCTATCTACATACCATCTGTGACCTTAATCTGGATCCAGGGCTCCGCAGAGCTAATTAGGAAAGGGAACCCTTCATCTTGCCATTGACCATACACCAACTGACCTTCTATCTGGGAAAACCACAGGATCAGCTAGACTGTATATCATCAAGTATTGGTTAGGTCTACCATTGAGCTTATATCCCTAGGGGTCATGCACATATGAATTGCCAGTAGTCACACTGGAATTTAATGGTACACACCAAGCAATAATTGTCACATGACAACACCTATGTACATGGTATTTGGTGTCCGGAGGTTCAGTTAACTCTGTGTTATGTTCTGTGTGTGTTTTTTTGTTTTTTGTTTGCCCTTCATTTCACCATTGATTTCTCAAGAACATGTGCAGCAGTAAACATTATTGTTCTCAGTATTGTATATTCTGTCGCTATTTATTGAATTTAATAAACTTTGTATTTTTACTAATTAGTCCCTATTATGACCCTTTGCTATCATACTAACCGCTATGCTTCAACAGGGTCCCCTTTTTTGCCTAGATTGTTCCAGTTACGGTGACAGCACCTGATTTGGTGAGTGGTCTATGGGTGTTTATTACCTCCGCGGACCTTCCTATAATAGAACCTGTTAGTGTGTTATGTTTAAGTTGTCCCAATAACCTGTATTTCATTTACAACCAAAGGTTGTCTAAAACAGTTACAATATATCTAAATTATTAATAAATTTGTTAAACTCATATCAGAAATGAATACTCAAGTGATAATCTCAATATCACACCTCAAAGGGGTTGTAAACCCTCATGTTTTTTCACCTTAATGCATCCTATGCATTAAGGTGAAAAAACACCTGGCAGTGACCGCCCCCCCCCCCCCGTTTCACTTACCTGAGCACTGGAATTTCCAATGGCGAGGACACACTGTCCCTCTGCCCTCAGCACTTGAGTGGATAGATTGATAGCAGTGCAGCCATTGGCTCCCTCTGCTGTCAATCAAATCCAATGATGCAGGTGCAGGGGGCAGGGCCGAGTCATACATTTAGCGGCTATGGACACAGAATGCTGGACTCTGGAGCATGCCCGCAAGGTAACCCCCCGGGAGAGCGCTGCTCCTAGGGGTTTTTGTGATGTGAGGAGGAGCTGCGAGAGCTGCCAAGGGACCTCAGAAGTTGGTGTTCGGGGCCACTCTGTGCAAAAAGAACTGCACAGTGGAGGTAAGTATGACATGTTTGTTATTATGCTGCAGCGGTTAAAGGGGTGGGAGGTCAGCCAGCTAGAGCTCACACCATACACCGTATGCTGCATGAAATTGGTCTGTGTAGCTGTCGTCCCAGAAGAAAGCCTCTTCTAAAGATGATGCACAAGAAAGCCAGCAAACAGTTTGCTGAAGACAAGCAGACTAAGGACATAGATTACTGGAACCATGTCCTGGTTAAACTTATTTGGTTTAAACTTACTTGGTTCAGATGGTGTCAAGCATGTGTGGCGGCAACCAGGTAAGGAGTACAAAGAGAAGTGTGTCTTGCATACAGTCAAGCATGGTGGTGGGTATGTCATGGCCTGGGGCTGCATGAGTGCTGCCTGCACTGGGGAGCTACAGTTCATTGAGGGAACCATGAATGCAACATGTACTGTGACATACTAAAGTAGAGCATAAGCCCCTCCCTTCAGAGACTGGGCCGCAGGGCAGTATTCCAACATGATAACAACCCCAAACACACCTCCAAGACGACCACTGCCTTGCTAAAGAAGCTGAGGGTAAAGGTAATGGACTGGCCAAGCATGTCTCCAGACCTAAACCCTATTGAGCATCTGTGGGGCATCCTCAAATGCAAGGTGGAGGAGCGCAGGGTCTCTAACACTAAACTAAACCAATAAAAAGTACAAGTAAAAGTGCAGCAAAATCTTTCCGTGTATCACATAACACTAAACAATCAAGGTGAGTAAAGTGATTTCGCGCAAATTGCAATGGAATGTTCTAAATAAATCATCCCAAATGGCATATATATATAAAAAATAAATAAATAAAAACCTGTATTTAAACCATCCAACTGAAGTGACAATGTATAATATACAAAATTAGACGCATAGGTCATATATTCTCAATCATGCCGTGTATACTTCAAATGTGTCCTAATATAAACTCATGTGAAAATAGGTGTGTACAACCTTGTGTAAAGGAAAAACAAAAATCAAATAATAAATAAAAAATATATAAAAATAAATAAAATACATGTCAATAAATGTCCAAAACCTCCTAAGGTGAATAAAAAGTGATGAAATTCTGTGGCTGTTAGGATTGATGAAGATGATTATCCATAAATGATCCTGCTGTGGCTTCTTAAATATTAAAGTCTCCCAGAACTCTCACCTCAATGCTATAAATAGCAGGCAATCACCATCTGGGATCTCCACTGGCCTCCCTGGGTAGTAGATGTGGCAGTGCTCCCCCTAAGGGTAAAGCGGTATGCTCCCAGATCACAATGGTATGGGGGGTGCCTCCAGTCTGATTGAATCGGCTCATCAATATCTGTACATTGTACTTGAAAACAGCCTCATTGCCCCAACCTCTTTGTGTCTCCTCCTCCCAGTAATCAGATCCCAGTTTCTTCATCCACTCAGTCTTGGGAAGACGCTGACAGGTGTCACTATTATAATACTCTATCTCCTTATCATCCAGATATCCGACCACAGCATACACAGGGAGTCCAGATCCCGAAGAGGAGACTGCAGAGTAATAATACCGCAGAGAGTGACTGTCTGTGAGTGATCAGCCCTGGTTGCAGACACACTCACATTAAAAGATATAATCAAATATTTACAAAAATGTGAGGGGTGTACTCACTTTTGTGACATACTGTATATAATTCTACATAAATTGTACAGAGATCAGTCCAAAACTAAAACTTGCGTTCTAACATGTATTCTAAGAAGGGGAAGTGACATCATTGGAAGCCCTGTTTCGTCATCTACATGTAACGTCATCAGGAGCGGGGTACTTGATGCATGACACACTGGCAGGAAAGTGCTTTTTGACTTTTTTTTTATTACGAGGTCA
The DNA here is from genome assembly GCF_042186555.1 of Aquarana catesbeiana. NCBI lineage: Eukaryota > Metazoa > Chordata > Amphibia > Anura > Ranidae > Aquarana > Aquarana catesbeiana. The sequence continues at coordinate 449,696,740 of NC_133325.1, forward strand.
ACACCGTCAGGTGAGTGCGGTGTGTGTACTAGGGATATTGAAGAGAGAGCCCACTCTGAATTTTCACATTGCACATTTTTACCACATGGGCTGATTTATGCACAGAGCACTTTATTCACATGGAATACATTGTTTATCTATTATTGGTGTATACAAAAGTGCTGTCTTTATCCTAATAGGACAATTCATCTATTTAACAGGGTTGAACTGGATGGACTGGTGTCTTTATTCAACCTTACTAACTATGTAACTATGTAACAGGTAGGATTTGACCAGATTTTACCAGAACCAGTAGCACCATAAAAAGACTAAAACTTTAACAATGCCTTCTTTTTCGTTTTTTTTGTTATGTTGAACAACTTCTTTTTGCATCACCAGGCATTCACAGAAGGTTTTATGATTGTGTGCTGCACGGGATGAGAGTTCTAAGTGATTACTTTTTTCACACACATGTGTCTCTAGGCTAGGTGAGACTACTGACCGCCAACCTTGCTAATTGTCAGGCAGCTGCATAATCTGGAGTTATTATCTAGCAACTCCCCCCACCACCCATACAGGCAGACACATGAAACATATAGCCTTCCCAGTGCTGGTTATGTAAAATGAATATTGTTAAAATCATGGCAGATCTGTACTGTGATTTTAAAAATATTTATAACAATAAGTGAACACATGAACCAGACCTATTCCCATTTGGTCAGATTATGACAATTTTTTTTAAGTGTACAGTATAAGTAGTGAAATTCACTATTGATATTTTAATTATTTATATAAATACTGTACATACCTTTTTTGAACCATACAGATCACACCACTTTTAGATTACACTTATGCCCTGTACACACAATAGGATTTTCCAATAACAAAATCCATGGGATTTTTTCCAACGGATGTTGGCTCAAGCTTGTCTTGCATATACACGGTCACACAAAGTTGGTAGGAAATTCCGAACGTCAAGAACGCGGTGACGTACAACACGTACAACGCGTACAACACGACGAGCCTAGAAAAATGAAATTCAATAGCCAGTGCTGCTTTTCTGCTTGATTCCGAGCATGCGTGGAACTTTGTGTATCGGAATTGTGTACACACGATCGGAATTTCTGACAACGGATTTTGTTGTCGGAAAATTTTATAGCCAGCTCTCAAACTTTGTGTGTCAGAAATTCCAATGGAAAATGTGTGATGGAGCCTACACACGGTTGGAATTTCCAACAACAAGGTCCTATCACACATTTTCCATCGGAAAATCTTATCGTGTGTACAGGGCATTACAAGTCAATCCTATCACATATCAATATTTTTTATTGTGAGTTGAGATGTGGAAACTCTTCTCTCACAGGATAGCTGAGTTATTATCATGCAATCAGAAGATAAGAATGCACCATGTGCACAAATGCAAGGATAAGGCCTGGATGCCCCATGACACCCTGGCATATATTACATTTGCTGTGAAGGTAGATTAAATGAAGGATGAAAAAATTGCCTATGTAGCTGAAAAAGCTTAAGCACCAAAACAGCTGGTTCCACCAGAAGATTCTCTATCACTTCTGTAACCTAGTAAAACTCTGCATTCAGGATGAACCTCATAAAAGACAATGAGAACTAACTCCATGCAGATTATCATCAGTGTGGACTAATAGACTATTGTGCTACCAATATTTATTGATGGCTGTAATTTTCAACCCACACTTGAATCACACAGCAAAAACAGAAACATTTAGTGTCACATATTGGGTTCAGAGTAATTTTGTTCTCTGTGTTGGTAATTTGAAAGATGATCAATATGTAATTAGAAGTGATAAATATAAGTAACAATTTCATTTTCTTTAAATGCAACCTTTGTGAAATAAGGGCTATCCCATACTATTTAAAAAAAAATAAAATCAAGCATTTCAGTGTTCTCTTAATCCCCTGCCTATTACAAAGCTGGCTAAAGAAGGCAACCATTCATTCAAACTATATTCATTAATGTATCATCTATAGCTAATAAAATAATGCATATTAAATGACTGCTGCTTGATAGAAAGCTAAGGGCTGCTGAGCTGGTCAAGCGTTATTTCCTTATTTCACTTTTGTGAAACAAAGTTTCTTTCATTAATCAATATTGTTAATACTTTAAGGTGTTGTTGACACTGATATATAAACCCATTATATTAACATAAGAAAATGACTAATTTATTTTGCTGTGATAAATATGCTGCCATGGAATTCTGCCTAGAAGTAAATGCTGTAATTGTCCACTATATAGGCACTATACTATGGAGTTGATTTATTAAAGGCAAATAGACTGTGAACTTTGCAAAGGGCAGTAGCACTCTGCAAGAGCAGTTACTCCAGAGCTTAGTAAATGAGAAAAAGCTCTGCTGACTTCCATCGTCCAATCATGTGCAAGCGAATATGCAGATCATTTTATTTTCCTTGCACGTGATTGGGAACTTTTTGCAAAGTGAAGCTTTACCTCATTTGCTAAGCTCTGGAGCAACTGCACTTGTAGAGTGCACAGTCTTTTTACTAAATCAACTCCTGTAGAACATACAGGGGTTGATTTAGTAAATCAACCCCTGTATGTTCTATATTTTTACAAGCTGATTTTCTAATGTAATTTGACGAAAACCCATGTGTTTGCTTTGCTTAATTACTTGCCGACCAGCAGCCGCAGTTGTACTGCGGCAGGTTGACATGGCTGTAAGACTCACCGTCATTGTAAGTCGGCTGCTTTAAGCAGCTATAGGGGGCGTGTATAATTGTCACTGGTCCAAAAAAAGTGTCAAAAGTGACCGATCTGTCTGCCGCAGTCCCGATAAAAGTCGCAGATTGCCACCATTACTAGTAAAAAATAAATAAATAATAAAAATGCCATAAATCTATCCCCTATTTTGTAGACACTATAACTTTTGCGCAAACCAATCAATATATGCTTATTGCTATTTTTTTTTACCAAAAATAAGTAGAATAATACATGTTGACCTAAACTGATGAAGAAATTTGTTTTTTTTTTAATTTTTCGATATTTATTATAGCAAAAAGTAAAAAAAATATAGTTATTTTTTTTTTAAATTGTCGCTCTTTTTTTGTTTCTAATAAAAACCACAGAGGTGATTAAATACCAATGAAAGAAAGCTCTATTTGTGGGAAAAAAAGGACATAAATTTGGGTATAATGTGGCATGACCGCGCAATTGTCAGTTAAAGCAACACAGTGCCGTATCGGAAAAAATGGCCTGTTCATTAAGGGGGCAAATCCTTCGGGTCCTTAAGTGGTTAAGAAACCAAATTAACCTTTTAACATCTACAATCTGTGGATTACCATTCCTCTGCATTATGCCTCATCCAGATGGAACATTAATCTACAATGTACTAAGAGTTCATTGCTTTTTAGGCCTAGGAGCTGGCAAAACGTGTTAAATAATAAGCACTTATTAACTCATATTACAGATTTGCTCATTTGTAGGGATGAGCCGGACACCACCCGCTTCGGTTCGCACCAGAACATGCGAACAGACAAAACATTTTTGCTAACATGTGAACACCGTTAAAGTCTATGGGCTTATATGCAAGTTATTGCCGAAAAAAGTGCTTGGGGGCTCAAGTAATCCCCCAGGGGACATGTATCAATGCAAAAAAAAGTTTTTAAAACGGACGTTTTTTCAGGAGCAATGATTGAGAATGATTCATAATGATGAGAAAAATTCAGGAGAATGATGCTTAATGTGAAACAACAAAAATGAAATATTCCTTTAAATATCGTGCCTGGGGGGTCCCCTTAGTCTGCCTGTAAAGTAGCACATTTTCCCCATGTTTATAACCGTACCGCTGCAAAATGACATTTCTAAAGGAAAAAATGTCATGCAAAATTGCTTGCGGCTGAAATGTATTGCCGGATCCCGGCAATATACATTAAAAATCATTGAAAAAAATGACGTGGGGGTCCTCCCCAAAATCCATACCAGGCCCTTCAGGTCTGGTATGGATTTTAAGGGGAACCCCATGCAAAATTAAGAAAAAGATGACGGGGTCCCCCCAAAATCCATACCAGACCCTTATCCGAGCATGCAACCTGGCAGGCCGCAGGAAAAAAGGGGAGGCGAGAGAGCGCCCCCCGCTCCTGAACTGTTCCAGGCCACATGCCCTCAACATGGGGAGGGTACTTTGGGGTCAAGGGCCTCATCCCCACAACCCTTGCCCATTGGTTGTGGGGATGATGCAGGCAGGGGGATTATTGGCCCTAGATCCCTGCCCCCTATGTACCCTATGGGGTACACTGTACCCCTACCCATTCACCAACGACAGCAGACAGTTTTTGACAATTCCCTTTTTTTTAAAAAGTGTCTCGCGATGTAATACCATCTTATATATATATAGATACACACTAGACTGTGTATCTATATATATATATATATATATATATATATATATATATATATATATATATATCAAATACACTGCCTGCACTGACACTGAATATAGAGTTTACACTAAATATCTAGTCTACGCTAAATGCAGAGTATATATATATATATATATATATATATATATATATATATATATACACACAGTATCTCACAAATGTGAGTACACCCCTCACATTTTTGTAAATATTTTATTATATCTTTTCATGTGACAATATTGAAGAAATTACACTTTGCTATAATGTAAAGTAGTGCTTGTACAACTTGTATAACAGTGTAAATTTGCTGTCCCCTCAAAATAACTCGACACACAGCCATTAATGTCTAAACCACTGGCAACAAAAGTGAGTACACCACTAAGTGAAAATGTCCAAATTGGGCCCAATTAGCCACTTTCCCTTCCCGGTGTAATGTGACACATTAGTGTTACAAGGTCTCAGGTGTGAATGGGAAGCAGGTGTGTTAAATTTGGTGTTATCGCTCTCACTGGTCACTGGAAGTTCAACATGGCACCTCATGGCAAAGAACTCTCTGAGTATCTGAAAAAAAGAATTGTTGCTCTACATAAAGATGGCCTAGGCTATAAGAAGATTGCCAAGACCCTGAAACTGAGCTGCAGCACGTGGCCAAGACCATACAGTGGTTTAATAGGACAGGTTCCACTCAGAATAGGCCTTGCCATGGTCGACCAAAGAAGTTGAGTGCACATGCTCAGCATCATATGCAGAGGTTTTCTTTGGGAAATAGATGTATGAGTGCTGCCAGCATTGCTGCAGAAGTTGAAGGGGTGGATGATCAGCCTGTCAGTGCTGAGAGCATACGCTGCACACTGCATCAAATTAGTCTGCATGGCTGTCGTCCCAGAAGGAAGCCTCTTCTAAAGATGATGCACAATAAAGCCTGCAAACAGTTTGCTGAAGACAAGCAGACTAAGGACAAGGATTACTGGAAATATGTCCTGTGGTCTGATGAGACCAAGATAAACTTATTTGGTTCAGATGGTGTCAAGCGTGTGGGGTGGAAACCAGGTGAGGAGTACAAAGACAAATGGGTCTTGCCTACAGTCAAGCGTGGTGGTGGGAGTGTCATGGTCTGGGGCTGCATGAGTGCTGCCGGCACTGGGGAGCTACAATTCATTGAGGGAACCTTGAATGCCAACATGTACTGTGACATACTGAAGCAGAGCATGATCCCCTCTCTTTGGAGACTGGGCCGCAGGGCAATATTCCAACATGATAATGACCCCAATCACACCTCCAAGACGATCACTGCCTTGCTAAAGAAGCTGAGGGTAAAGGTGATGGACTGGCCAAGCATGTCTCCAGACCCAGACCTTATTGAGCATCTGTGAGGCATCCTCAAATGGAAAGTGGAGGAGTCTCTAACATCCACCAGCTCCGTGATGTCCTCATGGAAGATTGTAAGAGGACTCCAGTGGCAACCTCTGAAGCTCTGATGAACTGCATGCGCAAGAGGGTTAAGGCAATGCTGGAAAATAATGGTGGCCACAAAAAATATTGACACTTTGGGCCCAGTTTGGACATTTTTACTTAGGGGTGTACTCACTTTTGTTGTCAGCGGTTTAGACAATAATGGCTTTGTGTTGAGGTATTTTGAGGGGACAGCAAATTTACACTGTTATACAAGTTGTACACATACTACTTTACTTTGTAGTAAAGTGTCATTTCTTCAGTGTTGTCAGATAAAAAGATATAATAAAATATTTACAAAAATGTGTCATTTTTGTCAGATACTGTATATATATATATATATATATATATATATATATATATATATATATATATATATATATATATATCAAATACACTGCCACTAACTAACTTGCCTGCCTAATCTAATTTAATCTATCTATCCACACACTATACATGGCCGTTATGTAAGCAGCCTTATATAGTGTGGGGCGTAGACTTAGTCCCCCTGAGCCATGATTGGCTAAAGGCACCCTGCCTTTGGCCAATTATGGCTCTCTCAGCAGAGCGCGCTGTGATTGGCCAAAGTTCATCTAAAACTGCAGGCTCATCCCTACTAGTTTGCGGGGTGGTGTGTTAACTGTGAAGTACATTTTATTACTCACCAATCTCTACTGTAAAATGACAGAAATCTCCACTTAGCATATTGATGAAAGTAGTGAAAATTTACTTTGCAAGGAATACCCAATTGCATTACAATCACAACTCCAGGGAATCAGGATAAAGCGATAATTCTCCTACTCTACAAGACTCTGGTCCGGCCGCACCTAGAGCATGCTGTCCAGTTCTGGACACCAGTCCTCAGGAAGGATGTACTGGAAATGGAGCGAGTACAAAGAAGGGCAACAAAGCTAATAAAGGATCTGGAGGATATTAGTTATGAAGAAAGGTTGCGAGCACTGAACTTATTCTCTCTGGAAAAGAGACGCTTGAGGGGGGATATGATTTCAATTTACAAATACCATACTGGTGACCCCACAATAGGGATAAAACTTTTTCGCAGAAGGGAGTTTACCAAGACACGTTGTCACTCATTAAAATTAGAAGAAAAGAGGTTTAACCTGAAACTACGTAGAGGGTTCTTTACTGTAAGAGCGGCAAGGATGTGGAATTCCCTTCCACAGGTGGTGGTCTCAGTGGGGGGCATCGATAGTTTAAAAAACTATTAGATAAGCATCTGAACGACCGCAGCATATAGGGATATACAATGTAATACTGACATATAATCACACACATAGGTTGGACTTGATGGACTTGTGTCCTTTTTCAACCTCACCTACTATGTAACTATGTAACTTTGTAACATGCAAGAAAAATTAAAGTATATGTGAACCCTAATGGGGCGTACACACGGTCTGACTTTTCGACCGGACTGGTTTGACGGATGCCGATGGACCAAATCCGGCGAACAATCTGATCGTGTGTGGGCTTCACCGGACCTTTAGCGGACCTTTCCAGTTGCAAATCTGACGGACTTTAGATTTGGAACAGGCTTCAAATCTTTACGTTGTAACTCCGCCGGACCCAGAAATCCACTCGTCTGTATGCTAGTCTGACGGACAAAAACCGACGCTAGGGCAGCTATTGGCTACTGGCTATCACCTTCCTTATTTTAGTCCGGTGTACGTCATCACGTACGAATCCATCGGACTTTGGTGTGCTTGTGTATAGGCAAGTCCGTTCGTTAGAAAGTCCATCGGAAGTCCATCAAAAGTCTGTCGAAAGTCCGCTGGAAAGTTTGTCGGACCAGTCCAGTCGAAAAGTCCACCTGTGTGTATGCGGCATTACCTTGTAAAATAATCCATTCAGTTTAAAATAGAAATGCAAGGGAAAACATATTTGCATATATAGAAAAATACATTATAAATACCTTTTTTCCTTTTTTTTAAGTGATTACATGACCTCTGTTCTCAGCTGCATTGTTGCTTTAGAGGTTTAGAGAGCAGCGGGTGGAGAATGTTGGGGTGGGGGGGGTCAGTAGGAGGCAGAGAAACAGCAGTACATTGATTTCCCCAGTGAAAATCTGTAAGAGCTGTGCAGGCGCATTTCAGCACAAGTCAGGCAGGCTGTATTCCAAGTGGAAAGAAAAGAAGAAAACTGACCACGCTGGGGTGGATGTGCTTCCATGCCTTGGTGTTGGCAGTTAGAAATAGGAAAACAGTGGGACTGGCGGAATCACCAAGTATTTTACATGAAGTAAACAATGCAAAGAGAACTGGATATGTTTTAATACAAGTACATGGTATGACAACACATATCAGCAATATGAAATGGTGAGGTAACATACACCTAAAAAAGAAAATCAGTGTTTTGATAGCACATGACTTGAGGATGCAGAGCTTCACCACATTCACTAAACTAAGTGAATATTCCTTTGCAATGTAAAGACTCTATCTGCCTTCAGAAAACCCATTTTTTTCAGTTCCAAAACACCTTTGCTGTGATCATGGCTATAAGTAACAGCCTGATTGTAGCAAGCATATGATGTACATGAAAAGGCACATTTCACTACATGCTCTCATTGACGCGCAAATATTGGACAGCATGTGAGTGATCCTAGGGACATACATGCATATGTATGTACATGAGGAGCCTATACTTTGAACTTATTGAAATATGCATTGTAGATCTACTCCGTGGTATCAGAACGAACTGCAAATTAGGGGTCTTGATGTGCATTCAGTGCCCTCTAATGCTAATTAGTGTTTGTTTATAGTGCTTAAAAAATGATATACAGCGGGGATGGAAAGTATTCAGACCCCCTTACATTTTTCACTGTTTGTTATATTGCAGCCATTTGCTAAAATCATTTAAGTTCATTTATTTCCTCATTAATGTACACACAGCACCCCATATTGACAGGAAAACACAGAATTTTTGACATTTTTGTCACACCTGGATTTGGGGATCCTCTGCCATTCCTCCTTGCAGATCCTCTCCAGTTCTGTCAGGCTGGATGGTAATTGTTGGTGGACAGCCATTTTTAGGTCTCTCCAGAGATGCTCAATTGGGTTTAAGTCAGGGCTCTGGCTGGGCTATTCAAGAACAGTCACAGAGTTGTTGTGAAGCCACTCCTTCATTATTTTAGCTGTGTGCTTAGGGTCATTGTCTTGTTGGAAGGTAAACCTTATGCCCAGTCTGAGGTCCTGAGCACTCTGGAGAAGGTTTTCATCCAGGATATCCCTGTACTTGGCCGCATTCATCTTTCCCTCGATTGCAACCAGTCATCCTGTCCCTGCAGCTGAAAAACACCCCCACAGCATGATGCTGCCACCACCATGCTTCACTGTTGGGACTGTATTTGACAGGTGATGAGCAGTGCCTGGTTTTCTCCACACATACCGCTTAGAATTAAGGCCAAAAAGCTCTATCTTGGTCTCTTCAGACCAAAGAATCTTATTTTTCACCATCTTGGAGTCCTTCAGGTGTTTTTTAGCAAACTCCATGCAGGCCTTCATGTGCCTTGCACTGAGGAGAGGCTTCCGTCGGGCCATCTGCCATAAAGCCCCGACTGGTGGAGGGCTGCAGTGATGGTTGACTTTCTACAACTTTCTCCCATCTCCCGACTGCATCTCTGGAGCTCAGCCACAGTGATCTTTGGGTTCTTCTTTACTCTCTCACCAAGGCTCTTCTCCCCCAATAGCTCAGTTTGGCCAGACGGCCAGCTCTAGGAAGGGTTCTGGTTGTCCCAAACATCTTCCATTTAAGGATTATGGAGGCCACTGTGCTCTTAGGAACCTTAAGTGCAGCAGAATTTTTTTTGTAACCTTGGCCAGATCTGTGCCTTGCCACAATTCTGTCTCTGAGCTCTTCAGGCAGTTCCTTTGACCTCATGATTCTCATTTGCTCTGACATGCACTGTGAGCTGTAAGGTCTTATATAGACAGGTGTGTGGCTTTCCTAATCAAGTCCAATCAGTATAATCAAACACAGCTGGACTCAAATGAAGGTGTAGAACCATCTCAAGGATGATCAGAAGAAATGGACAGCACCTGAGTTAAATATATGAGTGTTACAGCAAAGGATCTGAATACTTAGGACAATGTGATATTTCAGTTTTTCTTTTTTAATAAATCTGCAAAAATATCAACAATTCTGTGTTTTTCTGTCAATATGGGGTGCTGTGTGTACATTAATGAGGAAAAAAATGAACTTAAATGATTTTAGCAAATGGCTGCAATATAACAAAGAGTGAAAAATTTAAGGGGGTCTGAATACTTTCCGTCCCCACTGTATATCTATATCTATATATATATATATATATATATATATATATATATATATATATACTGTATAAATACTGTATATAGATATACACTGTGTGAAGAATAATATATATATTAGAGTAATAAGGGCAATAATAGTATACATTTTTATGCAGAAGTAGTATCTTTCTAATCTGCCTTTTCAGTATCAATCAAATGAAGAGTTGTCAGGATTAGCAAGATATTTATTGACTTGTCTGAAATGAAATGTATCTTCAATGTCTCTTACAATCGATCATAATGTATTGATTCTGCTCACCAGCATTATGCAGCTCATCAATATTGGATCACTCCCTGTTTAACAGGCACTCTGCTCTGTAAAAGATGGTTCTCTCCTGTGATTCTCAGGCTGAATATGACACAGTAATCCGTATAAGATGAGGGGGTTTTACTTAAAGTGATTGTAACCCTAAAAAAAAAAAAAAGAGCACCTGTTACCTTATAGCAGATTAAACGGCATAGTGCTTTTGTTGTCTAATCTGCCCCTTTCTAAGCTGTAAAAAACCTGGTTGATCTTGCCTTTTCCTGTGTCCCCCTCTGTGTGCTGCCAACGGTATTCATGGCTGCTGATTCCTGATTACCATTGTCAGTTTACGTGCCTTCCTCATCCCGCTGCTCTCCTCTCTCCCTCTCCCCCTCCCTCCCTGCCTGTCAGCTTCTGTATGTGTCTCTCCCCCCTCTCAGCCTACCCCTCCCACCTCTATTAGTAGCTGGCAGTAAAAATAAAGAACAATTACAGTCAGTCCATCTGTTCTATTAATCTCTCCTACACTGTGTAAATGTTTTTTTTTTTAAATGATGCCTTTAAATACCTTATCTTTGATTTCTTCTGGCCGGTCATGTGACCTTTGGCTCCTCTGTTCCCCCATCTAAGGGCTACAGCAGGAGGGGCTGAGTGGCCAGCATAGTGATCAGGTGACCTCCCCAGCTGGCGTCAGAGGAGGATATCAGCCCCTCCCGCTGTAGCTTGTAGATCGGAGGAATAGAGCTGCTGGAGTTCACGTGACTGTCCAGAAGAGATTGAAGATAAGGTATTTACAGACATTGTTTTAAAAAACATTTACACATTGTAGGAGAGATTACTAGAACAGAGGAGCTGGCTGTAATTGTTCTTAAACTTTACAACCAATTTAAGTTTACAATATGTAAAAACTAACAAGGCTTTTTCAGTAACAATTTTTTATCTGCACCTTTCATAGTATTTTATTTCATTGAAAGTTAACCTTTAAGTTTTAAAGAAAAAATGGCATATGTGTCTGCAAGTCACAGGACAAAAATGGCTTGATTTTACTCTGCTGTACAGGTATGTAGATGAAGAGGTAATTGGGTGCTTTGGGAATAGGAGATGTCTTATTTGAAAGGAAAATTTGCATTTGTGCACCACACCAGCAAAGTAACTTTTGATTAGAAGTGTTGAAAAGGAATTCCCGATTTTAATTATCAAGATCCAGCATTTTCCAATGCTGATTTTAAAAAAAGTGCGTGGCAAGACCTAAGGAATGCTAAGATGCAATCAGAATGTATTAGGAGTCAGGATGCCAGTTCTGTTATTGTAATAAGTCCTAGTTTATCTATTTTCAACACAAAAAAAAAAAAAATATTTCTAGCCTATTTCCATTAATCTGAATTATCTTGAAGTTTGAAAATTTACTCTTTGAAGAATCCCAAAACATTTACTTTACTTTTTACATTTACTTTACTTTGAAAGCATTTATTATTATTTGTGAATGTACATTACTGTGTCACACATTTCAAAGAGCCTGCCTTGTGAACTACAACTATACTGCAGAGGTTCTGAAGAGGAGTAGTTTCAGTAAGCACTACCAGAACAGGAAATACACCCCATGGGACATCATCGCTGTTTGCAGGCAGCATGGTACTATGGGATATGTAGTCCTTAGATATCAAAAGTAAGCCAAATGAATGAGCTAAGGAAAGACTACAAAGTATACAGGGGATCCAGGAAGTTGTTGAATGAGAAGGATAGCATATATGAGACACTCACAACATGAAAGGAGATTTTTCAAATAAGCTTATATTGTGAATATTATTATCAAAAATGGCAAACATTTGTTATAAAATGGAAGTGTATGCTGTAAATGTTTCCTTTTAGACACATTAACATTTCAAATGAGCTATGCAGGTTTGAATACAATCCAATGGCGCATTCCATTAACATTATCAATTCTAAAAATAGTGTTAAATCATATATAAAAAACTGGATATTTTTATATTTCAGCAATTGTAGATTTTAAATAAATGTAACATTTGGGGGGCGTGGCCTGGACATGGCGGAGTGAAGCTGCTTTCTCCTTGGGCTCCCGTCCTTGATCTCCTATCCCCGGCATTTGCACCACCTTAATCGGTATGAAAACAGCCAGAAAATACAAGACAAGAGCTGCGACCAAAGGGACACCCTTTACCCAGAACACCGGAGAAATACACCGCTATTTTAGACAGGAACAGTCCCCAGGAGCCAGAGCCGCGGCGCCACGCTGCCCTCCACGTGAGTCTACACAGAAGGCCTCTACCAGAAACTCACAGGGCCTTTCAGGGAACCCCTCAGTTCCACCTGCTCTGGCGGCCGAGACACTGGAAGCTCCCCCAACAAAAGAGATGGCTTTCTCACACCCTCCCGAACCAGTGTCAATGGATCAGGACATCCGCACGCTCCTGCAAGCCCTCCCGACTAAAACGGACATTGAGGCGATGATCCTTAGTCTTGAAGAGACACATCGCCGAGTCATACAGGAGGTGAGGGGAGAGGTCTCCAGTCTGTCGGACAGAGTTACATCAGGGGAGACAGCGGTATCCTCACTCGAAGATAGAGTAACGGCTCTGGAGCAATCACGGGAACTACACAGAGACACCGCCATATCCCTTCAGCTACACATGGAGGATATTGAAGACCGAAACCGCAGGAACAACCTGCGGCTTCGGGGGCTCCCGGAATCCATCGGCCCTGACCACCTAGCAGAGACGGTGAAAGCAATCTTCCACACTGTCCTGGATGACTCGGGCATTGATATTGAACTTGACAGGGTTCACAGAACCTTAGGACCGAAGCCGATGGAGCCGAATAAGCCACGGGACGTAGTATGCAGACTGTACCGCTTCCTACAGAAGGAAGCTATTCTACGCTGCGCTTGGGAACATGGCGACGTTAATCACTGCGGCTCGCAAGTCAGAATCCTCCCGGATCTCTCGAGAGCCACTCTGAAGCGCCGTGCAATGCTGAGACCACTACTTGAACTTGCTAAGCAAAAAGGATTTACCTATCGCTGGGGATACCCGCTTTCCATGACATTCCGCAAAGAATCCTCTGCATACACACTGCAGACTACAGCAGACCTCCCAGCACTCTTCAACTATTTAGAAACAGAACCGATCTCCATACCGGACTGGCTACAGCTCCTCCCGCACCCGACAGGCAGATCAGGTCTTTCAACCGCACGCGGCACGTTACCATCTCGCCAAAGGGGAAGGAGAAGATGCCGATCCGCATCCGGAGAAGAACCACGTGAATAGATTAGGACTATCGCGACCCCATCTATCCCCTCTCCATGCGCCCCCCCACCCCCCCCCCCCCCCGGACACCATGAACACTGACTCTGAATAGCCTCCATCTGAAAACCCCAACTTGCCAAACTCACCATTTGGGTCAGGGATTGATATGGTATACAGTGGGGGAGCTCCCACCCTGCCGCCCCCCTTCTTTGCTTACATCACTACCACCATAGGAGATACTAATGTGCATCCGAGACACAAATGTCTGTCATGTGATTTACCCCACCGCACCCCTTTTTCAGATAACTAACGAACCAACTTCCAGCACTCATACTGCAGGGACGAAGGGACAATGGTTGCCATGGCAGTCAGAATAAACATCATAACTAAACTTGGATAAACTGGCGACAATTAGGTGCGGAGAGCCCACACAAGAGACACAAAGAAATGGAGAAATCCCCCCACTAAGACAGTAAGAAAGACACATAAGAATGAGAATGGCTCAGTGAAGAAAGGGGACATAAGCCCAGATGGAGGAACAGACGCTGGACTACTAGCATGGGGAGGGTAGGGACGAGACGGAGGTAAAAATGCCCCAATCTACAGGAACATGGGGTCACTTGTGGTTTGGCATTCATTCACTTATTTCGGTTTCAGTGTTTATCTTTCTTGATTTTGTTCAGACCAAAACGAGTTGCACCTATTACATGCTAGAATGAGACCAAGCATAACAATGGTCCTAACATAGAACGGCATCCCACCACAAACACCCGAGACCTCAATCGGGGGGAATACAGACGGGATCATAAAAATTTCTCAACCACTGAAATGGGGAATCTCGTTTGTTCAGAATATATTTAGTTCACAGCAGTTACAAGTTCAGTATCGCTTAGTTTTCTTCTGCACAGTATTTTCATTTAAAATGCTCATTATTTTCTGTATACTTCATCTATCATCAGATTGATATAATATACCGATTTCATATATATAAATTTTATATATGCCGAGGGGGAGAGAGACACCGGGAGACCCATTCCTCGGCTGTGTCCATCCAATCCCCCACTTAGGACAGCGCTGCACACCCGGATCACTCCCGGGCAGCGTATTAGCAAGCTTATTTCTTGCCTTTTAGTAAACTAACTAGCTGCACAATTCAGAGGCAGCAACCTAATCCACCTATAACCCAAACTTTATTCTTTCCTAGGGACTGATTGTTCCAACACTACCCTTCCCAATTCTCTAACCCTCCCCTTTCTTATAGTCTTTTGTTGAATACTACCATCTTTCTCCACCTAGTTTAAACCCTACCCCCCCCCCATTCGCGAACATGGACACCCTAACTATAATCTCCTTGAACACAAAAGGCCTAAATACACCAGAAAAAAGACGAATGCTTTTGCAGGACATGAGATGATTGAAGGCAGACGTAATCCTGTTGCAGGAAACACATTTCAGAGACAACTCCATACCTATCCTTAAAAACAAATACTACCCCACGGTTTATCACTCTACCAATACACAGGCCAAATCCAGGGGGGTCTCGATCTTAATATCAGCAAAGATACCATGGAAATGGTTAGACACCAACACAGACCCAGAAGGACGATACTTATACATAAAAGGCCAAATAGGCAACGTAAAAGTGACCCTTGCAAACCTCTACGCCCCTAATGACCATCAGGACACGTTTATATCGAGATGACTAGACCAACTTATACAATTTGCTGAAGGACAACTAATCATAGGAGGAGACTTGAACACTCCCCTAATTCCGACTGAAGACACATCCTCTGGTACATCATCGATCTCAAGAGCCTCACGCAAACGCATAAACACAACTTTACATTCGGCACAACTGATTGACATATGGCGCCTCTTTCATCCGGGAGAGAAGGATTATACATTCTTCTCCCAACCACACCAGACATACTCCCGTATCGATTATTTTCTAATCCCACATAGAAACCTGCAGGCAGTTGTGAGCACCAAAATAGATTCGATCACATGGTCAGATCATGCCCCGATAATACTGCGTTACGCCCTTGACGACACACACACGACACAGCGTCCGCCATGGCGTTTGAATGAAGGCCTCCTGCAGGACCCGGAGGTTTGTGCAGATGTGGCAAAGGAGATTAGACACTACTTTAGCTCTAACAGTACCCCTGAGAGCGAAGCTGGCCTGATATGGGAAGCACATAAGGCCGTGATTCGGGGCGTGCTTATTAAGCATGGCTCCAGACTCAAGCGTCAAAGAACAGAACAGCTGACAACATTACTACAGAAACTACAATCACTAGAAACAACACACAAGATGACCCCGACAAGGAACGTGGGAGCCAAGCTTGACATCACCCGCAAACAGGTCACAGACCTACTATTTTTCAAAGCCAAAGCGGCTCTACAGATCTGCAGGAAAAAAATCTATGAGTCAGGCAACAAATGCGGAAGGATGCTGGCCCGGTCCCTACAGCAGCAAAAACAAGCATCATATATACCGCAAATCAAAACTTCCTCAGGACGGGTAACATCTCTACCCAAGCAAATAACCGAAGAATTTAGAACATACTATAATTCTTTATATAATCTACAAACCACATCACCCATAACAGACAGCACACCCGAATACATAGCCACGTCATTAATGCCAACATTGTCGACCGAGACTAGGGAACTACTGGAGGAACCCATCACATTAACTGAGCTACAACTAGCCCTTAGTTCAACCAAACAGGGGAAAGCACCAGGTCCAGACGGCCTGACCATTACCTACTATAAGACATTCCTCCCAACTTTAGACCAACATCTAATCCAATTATTTAACGACCTAGGCACAGGTTCGGGGCTACACCCCTCTACACTTCAGGCACAGATCTCGGTAATTCCGAAAGAAGGTAAAGACCCCACCCATTGTGGCAGTTACCGCCCAATATCCCTGCTAAATACTGATCTAAAACTCTTCACCAAAATTATAGCTTTAAGAATTCAACAACACCTACCATCCCTCATACACCTAGATCAGGTTGGTTTTGTGCCGTCCAGAGAGGCCAGAGACAACACCATTAAGGTACTGAACCTACTCCACATAGCAAAAAAAGACAAAACGCCATGTGTTTTCCTTAGCACAGACGCTGAAAAAGCGTTTGACCGTGTAAGGTGGCGGTTCCTATTTGAGACACTAAAACACATTGGAGTGGGTGGAAAGCTGTATAACTGGATATCTGCAGCATATGCAAACCCGTCTGCCAGAGTCAGGGCTAATGGTGTTGTCTTGGACCCATTTCCAATACTAAATGGTACAAGGCAGGGATGCCCACTCTCACCCTTATTATTCGCCCTATCACTGGAACCTTTCCTTTGCCATGTGAGATTAAACCAAGATATTACAGGAATTGCAATCCAGGGCACCCAACACAAAGTATCTGCATATGCGGATGACTTGATGTTTTCCATCACTAACCCAACCATATCACTCCCAAATTTAATGAAAGAGTTTGAGATATATGGACAGCTTTCTAACCTGAAAATAAATTTCAATAAATCAGAGGCAATGGGAATAGGAATACCTATACCACAGCTCACGCACTTTAAGAACAGTTTCAACCTCAAATGGACGGACACAGCATTGAAATACTTAGGTACCTACATTCCCCCAAAGTTGTCCCAACTCTTCAAACTCAACTTCACACCATTACTGAAAACCGTACAGAAACTACTCCACGATTGGAAGAGCGGCCTACATTCTTGGTTTGGCCGATGCAATATACTAAAAATGGTGATCTTACCCAAATTTCTGTATCTCCTACAGGCCCTACCAGTACATATACCAGCAACCTATTTTAAGCAAGTACATTCCTTATTTCTGACCTTCCTGTGGGCAGGGAAAAAACCACGCCTCCCGAGACAGACACTATCCCTCCCGAAGCAATATGGAGGACTGGCCATGCCGGAAATCAAGACATACTACCATGCGGTACATTTAAGCAGACTTATTGATTGGTGCCGACATAAAGAGACCAAAATATGGCCACAATTAGAACAAGCACAATCTGAGATACCTCTCCATAGGGCACCATGGTGCAACGCAAAATTCCCCTCACAAATACGACGCCAACCCCTGATTGGTAACACTTTAAAAGTTTGTACAAGACTACTAGCACAACCAAATCTCTCCACTAAGAACTCACCACTGAGGCCCATAATAGGTAATCCCCAATTCGAACCAGGAATAAAAGACCCTATATTCCGCGCGCTAAGAGACGCAGGGAAATATCAAGCTTCCGACTTCGGTACTGGGGGTAGATGGGTGACGCTTGTCGAACTCTCGAACCCGAACGGCATATACCGCCTTGACTTTCTAAGAGCTCGTCAACTATCACACTTTCTCAACAGTAAAGCCCCTCCCACAGTAAATGACCCACCTCTCACTACATTCGAAGAAATATGCACAGAAAACGGAGCACTGTTACATACGTTATCCCTGACTTACAACATGCTCATAACACCATCGGAAGACTACCAACACCCCAGCTTTGCTAAATAGGAACAAGACCTGAATTGCCACTTTACCACACAAAAACGACTCCACATCCTCCAATTTATACACAAATCATCCATATGTACCAAATTCCAGGAAACTAACTACAAGATCTTTACACGGTGGTACAGAACACCAGCAGTATTACACAAATTCTATCCGGAAACATCGGAGGTATGTTGGAGATGCCAACAAGATGTAGGCACATTACTACATATTTTCTGGACCTGCCCCCAGATAAGAAGCTTCTGGGAAGCAGTTCGTAAGATAGAACAAAGATTCACTGACCGCAATGTACCTGATGACCCAGCGTATTTCCTGCTGCACGCTACAGATACTCCCTCTCGTATATACAAAAAGTCAATTATACGACACCTACTTGACGCAGCCAAAGCATGCATTCCACTTAATTGGAAGTCTCCCCACGCACCTTCCATTGCCGACTGGCTTAGGAAAATAGACGAAATTAACAAATTGGAAGATCTAATCCTTACGAACCAAAATAGAAATGAAACATACTCCAGGACATGGCAGTTATGGAACATGTTTCAATACTCAGAAGAGGGAAAAGCCCTCAGGAGAAGAGACCTGAACACCTGAACAGAGTTGGAATTAACTATAGGACCCTTTTACATAAAACTTCTGACTAATTACCGGATAGGTGCTCTCGGTAGGCCACAATGAGGAGTCCATGTTCGCGAATACCCCCCCCCCCTATTCCTCCCTATTCCCACCTCTACTCTCCCCCATCTGATCTCTAGTCTGTAATTTAAAAACAGGCTATCTCTTTCTCTCTTTTTTTTGATTTCTTTCTTTCTGTACCACAAGAAAATGAGAAAATGGAAGGAGGCAGGGTGTGCGTAGGAACTTTTTACAGACCTCACATGACTACTCTCAATAGATAACTAGATAGCGATGAAGAAACAGATTGAGAAACATAGACATCGCCTGTGCGGCACTTTGCTCTAGGACATATTACGTACCCTATACATTTGAAAAAATACCAACCTTAAGTAACATGTCAGCTCAAGAAGTTCACAATGTATACAAAGCAAGGTTTTTCTCTGTTCTCTGTGGAATTGTTTATGTCGCAATGTTCATCGACGTGATGTTAATTAATGCTGTATTGGTTCCTGTGAACCTGCTTTCGTTGATAAATAAAAAATTCAAAAAAAAAAAATGTAACATTTGGCTTACAAAGATCAATAAACTTAATGATTTCTGATTGTCTGAATATAGGTCTGGGCCCTTTTTAAATTTTATGCTGCCCTAGATTTTTTTTAATCCGTTGGATTTGTCCCTAAAAATATCACCTGAATAAAATTACCACACAAACTAAAACAGTGAAAAGTGAAGAGAAGTAAACTGATGTCCTTATTATGAATAATGTATATGGCTAAATGGATTATTTGCAGCGTTGCCAATCAGAGGGTAGTAATGAGATTTGATTTGGCTTTGGATTTTCTGCAAATTTCCAGTATTTGCCCCAAATTGGCACATTTCAGTTGATTTTGGCACTCACCCATAATGTCCAGAGTAGATTTTAACCTATGTCGGCAGCCAAGAATTTGGGATAACATAGCCCCTCTCTATAAAAGGGTGGATAAAAGCAGTCATAGTCTCAGTGTGTCGGAGCTCCTTTAGTGACAGGATTGAGAGAGCTGACTGAACATAGCGACATTTAGTTAGGTACCCACAGGTGCCGTGCCCATATTACGCTGGGTATATGTATACTGAAATCTGCCCAGTTCAGCAGGAACTAGCTGAATTTCGATACATGTTGCCCTGTCTGTACAACAGAAGCTGGTAATTAGCATCATCTGTAAAAAGGTCTTGCTGGAAAACCTGGATTCGATCAACACACGCAGCCTATGGCTGCAGTGCTGATCGATGTATTCTGATGGGAGGGGGGTCTCCCCACTGTCAGAATACAATAGCACAGTGGGAGGGATTCCTGCATCCACTTCCACTGTGTGGATGCAGGGATATGTGATTTTTTTTTTCTGGTCGAATGAAAAAACTGTGTGTATAGCCTGCTTAACACTTAAACCCAATAGTCCATTTTTAGGACTACTGTCTGTGTGAGCGACAAGTTTGGATGCAATACTTTCACTAAAAAAAAATCTCTTACCAACCCTCAAAATCGCGGATCGGGTGGACAGATTATTGGGTGGGGCTGGGGAGGACCCAGTGGTCATGGTACACGTTGACACCAATGACAAAGTGAGAGGAAGGTGGAGAGTGCTAAAAAATTATTTCAGGGACTTAGGGAATAGATTGAGGAAATGGACCTCCAAGGTAGTTTTCTCTGAAATACTACCTGTGCCTCTAGCCACACCAGAGAGTCAGCAGTAGCTTAGGGAACTGAACAAGTGGCTGAGGAATTGTTATAGGAAAGAGGGGTTTGGGTTCCTGGAGAACTGGGCTGACTTCTCAGACGGTTACTGGCTCTTTAGTAAGGATGTACTGCACCTTAATGGGCATGGTACAGCCCTATTGGGAAGAAAGATGGCCACAAAGTTGGAGGGGATTTTAAACTAGGTATTGGGGGGGTCAGAGGAAGCAATAGCCAGCAGTGAGCAAAGGACAGAGGGTAATAGTGGAGTCAGTAGTGATAATAAAGCTGTAACTTCTAATCCCGGGGTGAATGCAAGGACAATTCAAAAACAAAGCCAGAGGAAAACTAAGGGGAAGTTAATATGCACCCATACAATGCTGAGAGGAGTAGCCTAGACTTTGTGGGAATAATTTAAACTTGGTTTGACAGCTCACACGATTGGCTGGCAAATATCCAGGGATGTTCCTTGTATTGAAAAGACAGGGAAGGTAGAAGAGGGGGAGGGGTGTGTCTATATGTAAAAAATGATGCAAGGGTGGTAGAGAGAAGTGACATTGTGAATGGGACGAGGGGGGTGTGTAATCAGTATGGGTAGAACTTCAAAGAGAAGACGTAAGAGGGAAATTAATAGTGGGGGTATGTTATAGGCCACCCAACCTGAAGGAGGAGAAGCGGGACCTACTATCCCAATTAGAAATGGCAGCGAGACAGGGAAATTTCACCATAATGGGGGACTTTAATTATCCCGATATTGACTGGGCAGAGGGGACAGCTCACTCATTAAAGGCCCATCATTTCAAGAATGTCCCAATTGGTTGACTCCCCAACTAGAAAGAATGCCCTGCTATATTTTTTAATTACGAACAATCCAAGTCTGATCTCAGATGTGGAAATACGGGACAACTTGGGATCTAGCGATCATAGGATGATCACATTTAAAGTAAAACTTAGTAAAAGGAGGCACGAGGGAAGCACAAGAACACTAAATTTCAAATGAGTCAATTTTTCTGAACTGCGGTCTTTACTACATGATATCAATTGGGACCAAATCCTAGATACATTGAACATGGAAGAAAAATGGGAATGCTTTAAGAGCACATTAAACAAAGGTATCACAGAGTGCATTCCAATGGGCAATAAATATATAAGAGCCAAGGGAAAACCTGGGTGGCTAAACCGTAATGTAAAAAGCCTCATTAAAGAGGAAAAAAATGGCCTTTAAACAATATAAAGGGGATGGGTCACTGTCAGCATTCCAACACTACAAGGAATGCAATAAGAAGTGTAAGAATGCAATCAGGGTGGCCAAAAGAGACTACGAGAGACATATAGCGGAGGAGAGTAAAAAAAAATCCAAATACATTTTTTAGATACATTAACAGTAAAAAGGCAAAATCAGAGCACATTGCCCACATAAAAGACAAGGATGGAAGGATGGTTATAGATGACACAGAGAAGGCAACTGTTCTAAATGCTTCCCTCTCCTCAGTTTTTACTGACCGCAACAGTACTGGTAGTGACACATCACAGGGCATAACCTCGTGGCTAACAGAGGCCAGAGTGAAGGAAAGACTAGATAAACGTAATACAAATAAATCACCAGGACCAGATGGCTTACACCCTAGAGTCCTCAGAGAACTCAGTCAGGTTATAGCCAGACCATTGTTCCTGATATTTGTGGACAGCATACTAACAGGATTTGTACCAGCTGATTGGAGAAAAGCCAATGTGGTGCCAATATTAAAAAAAGGACAGAGACAAATCCCTGGAAACAACAGGCCAGTCAGCCTAACATCAATCATTGGTAAATTATTGGAGGGGATGATAATGGACTATATCCAAAAATGTACTGAGGAAAAAAATATCATAAGTAGTTATTAGTAAGCCGAACACCCCCCCGGTTCGGTTCGCAGAAGAAAATGCGAACAGGCAATACATTTGTTCAAACATGCGAACACCGTTAAAGTCTATGGGACACGAATGTGGAAAATCAATAGTGCTCATTTTAAAGGCTTGTATGCAAGTTATAAAAAGTGTTTTGGGACCCGGGTCCTGCCCCAGGGGACATGTATCAATGCAAAAAAAAGTTTTAAAAACAGTGTTTTTTTGGGAGCAGTGATTTTAATAATTGTTAAAGTGAAACAATAAAAATTAAATATTCCTTTAAATATGGTGCCTGGGGGGTGTCCTTAGTATGCCTGTAAATTAGCATATTTTTCCCATGTTTATAACAGTGCCACAGCAAACTGACATTTCTATAGGACAAAATGTCATTTAAAACTGCTCGCAGCTGTAATGTATTGTCGGATCCCAGCAATATAGATAAAAATACCAAATGCATAAATGGCGTGGATGTCACCCCCAAAATCCATACCAGGCCCTTCAGGTCTGGTATGGATATTAAGGGGATCCCCGTACCCAATTTTTTAAAAAAAATGGCGCTGGGGTCCCCCAGGCCCCCAGGCACTATATACTCTGAAAAACAGTATATATACTATACGGGCTGCCCTATATACCCTGCAGAAAATTGGGCCTTAGGGGTTGGTGGTACCAGAACACTGTAAGCCCTCACAGTTACTCTTGTTGGGCGCAGGAACAGGCCCTGCTGTGAAATATTAAATCAAGAATTGTAATTACATGCCCCTGTTAAACAGGGATAGAAAAATTTGGCCTTTGGTTTTGGTGGCGCCAGAACACTGTAAGCCCTCACAGATACTCTTGTTGGGTGCAGGAACGGGCCCTGCTGTGAAATATTATATCAAAAATTGTAATTACATGCCCCTGTTAAACAGGGGCATAAAAATTGGGCCTTGGGTGGTGGTGCCACAACGCTGTAAGCCCTCACATTTACTCTTGTTGGGCGCAGGAACAGACCCTGCGTTGAAATATTTTATCAAGAATTGTAATTACATGCCCCTGTTAAACAGGGGCAGAACAATTGGGCCTTGGGAGTGGTGGTGGTTTCACAACACTGTAAGCCCTCACAGATACTCTGATCTCACAGTGCATTATAGGGGAATTCCGTGGCACTCAAATTTTCCACGAACGTCCGATAATGTTCGCTGTTCGGCGAACGGGCGAACACTCGATGTTCGAGTAGAACTTATGTTCAACCCGAACATCGAGCTCATCCCTAGTTATTAGCATGGGTTTACGAAAGGTCGTTCTTGCCAGACCAATCTGTTAACATTCTACGAGGAAGTGTGTTGCCATCTAGACAGAGGAAAGCCTGTGGATTTAGCGTACCTGGATTTTGCAAAGGCATTCGATACAGTCCCCCATAAGCACTTATGCTTGTCCAAAGGGTAGTGATAACTAACGTATACTCAGAATGGTCTGGAGTGGTAAGTGGGGTGCCCCAGGGTTCTGTCTTGGGACCAATTCTATTCAATGTATTCTTAACCACTTCAATACAGGGCACTTAGACACCTTCCTGCCCAGACCAATTTTCAGCTTTCAGTGCTGTCGCAGTTTGAATGACAATTGCGCGGTCATGCTACACTGTACCCAAACTAAATTTTTATCATTTTGTTCCCACAAATAGAGCTTTCTTTTGGTGGTAAATAAAAGTTTTGCTTTTGTTTCTGTTTAAAAATTTTGTAAATAAGTAAATTTTCTCTTTCACTGATGGGCACTGATAAGGCAGCACTGACAGGCACTGATAAGGCAGCAGCGATGAGGTGGCACCAATGAGCGGGCACTGACGGGCACTGACGATGGGCACTGATATGCGGCACTGATGGGCACTGGTAGGCGGCACTGATGGGTGGCACTGATATGCAGCACTGATGGGCATTGATAGACGGCACTGATGGGCACTCATGGGTGGCACTGGGTGGCACTGGTGGGCACTGATGGGCACTGATAGGCAACACTGATGGGCACTGAAAGGCTGCAAAGATGGGTTCTTATGGGTGGCACTGATAGGCGGCACTGCTGGGCACTGATGGGCACTGATAGACAGCACTGCTGGGCACTGATGGGCACTGATAGGTGGCACTGATGGGCACTGATATGTAGTACTGATGGGCACTGATACACGGCACTGATAGGCATCCCTGGTGGCACTCGCAGTGGTAGGCATTGGAGTGGGCACTGATTGGCAGCTGCCTGGGCATTGATTGGCAGCTGCCTTTGCACTGATTGGTATTTCCCTGGGGGTCTAGGGGGCATACTTGGTGGTCCAGTGTGGCTGGTTTCCCTGGTGATCCTGGGCGGCTTCCCTGGTGGTCCTGGGCGGCTTCCCTGGTGGTCCTGGGTAGGATCCGAGGGGGTCTGTGCTGATAAACAATCAGCACAGACCCCCCCTGTCAGGAGAGCAGCCGATCGGCTCTCCTCTACTTGCGTCTGTCAGACGCGAGTGAGGAAAAGCCGATCACCGGTTCTTCCTATTTACATCGTGATCAGCCATGATTGGACACGGCTGATCATGTGGTAAAGAGTCTCCGTCAGAGACTCTTTACCTAGATCGGTGCTGCGGGGTGTCAGATTGACACCCCACAACAACGATCGCCACGATGCGCGCCCCTAGGGGCGCGCAGCGGCTCAATATCCTGAGGACGTCATATGACGCCCAGTCAGGGTATTGAAACCACTTTGCCGCCGTCATTCTGCTATATGGCGGGCGGCAAGTGGTTAAATTATATAGAGGATGGGATAAATAGCTCAATCTCAGTTTTTGCGGATGATACAAAATAAAGCAGGGCAATAACTTCACATCAGGATATAGAAATTTTACAGAAAGACCTGAACAAAATAATGGAGTGGGCAAATACACGGCAAATGAAGTTTAATGTGGAAAAATGTAAAGTAATGCACTTGGGGGCAAAAACCATAAATGCAAACTACTCATTGGGGGAGAACCGCTGGGGGAATCAAGGATGGCGAAATATCTGGAAGTGCTAGTAGTTGACAGATTGAGCAATAGCATGCAATGTCAAGCTGCAGCTAACAAAGCCGGCAGAATATCAGCATGCATAAAAAAGGGATATGCTGCAGAGATAGAACGATAATCCGACCAGTTTATAAAACTCTGGTTAGACCACATCTGGAGTATTCTGTCCAGTTCTAGTCACCAGTCCTCAGAGGGGATGTGCTGGAAATGGACAGAGTCCAAAGAAGGGCAACAAAACTAATAAGGGGACTGGAGGACCTCTATTTGGAGGACCTTGATTACGAGGAACGATTGCAAACACTAAATCTATTCTTGCTGGAGAATTGATGCTTGAGAGGAGAGATGATAGTGATTTACAAATACCTCAATGGTGATTCCAGCATAGGAAAAAAACTATTCAATCTCAAGGAGTGTAAGAGGACACGGGGACACACTATGAGATTGGAGGAGAAGCGGTTTAACCTTAAACTGCGCAGGGGGTTTTCACTGTCAGGGCAATAAGGATGTGGAACCCCAATTGGTGGTGGCTGTAGGGAGTATGGATATTTTTAAGAGACTCTTGGATGTGCATCTTAAAGAACATAACATACAGAGATATGGGAAATAATTATAGACACTGACATGTGTGCACCTACACAGGTTGAACTGGATGGACTATTGTCTTTATTCAACCTTATCTACTATGTAACTATGTAAAATCCCCAGGCCCCGCCCTAGTCCCCATAGTAAAAAAAAAAATGTGCGTAAAAACAAAAAAATGTACCTAAAATGTCAGATTGGCCTAAAATTGGAAACAGTAATGCTAGGCATGAAGGTAAAAGGGGCTGATCAGCTAAACAAGCAGATCCTGAATGACAAAATGTGGTAGGGTGCACACAGCAATTGCCAGGCATGTCTGCAATTTTTTGGCCAGAGTGGCTGACTGATCCCACCACAGCACACAGGGGAGGTAATTGAAACAATCACAAATGCCTGCATAATTTGAGCTGTGCACAGCAAAGACCAGGCATGTGTGCAATTCCTTAGCTACAGCAGCTGCCCAATCTGGTCACAGATGTGGTAATTAAAAGGATAGAAAAAAAGCCTGCATTACCCTCTTTCAATTGAACAAATATGTGTCTGGCGCAAGCAATTATATAATTAGGAAATGAGTTGCTGCAATCAAAAAACTACACCACTAGGTGGAAAAATAAAAAATATGTATATGTGTTGAATGCGCTACTCTAAAACACACCACTCTGTTATATTCCAAACTTACACAATCATTAAGCCCCCCAAAAATTCTACATACAGTAGTGCCCCAATTACTCACCCTACTGGGTG
Organism: Aquarana catesbeiana; assembly: GCF_042186555.1. Taxonomy (NCBI): domain Eukaryota; kingdom Metazoa; phylum Chordata; class Amphibia; order Anura; family Ranidae; genus Aquarana; species Aquarana catesbeiana. The sequence goes on from NC_133325.1 coordinate 449,723,505, forward strand.
TACTTTATGTAAATTACAACATAAATATATACAAAAATTGGTGCGTGACATTTATAACCAGACTAAAATGTCCAAATTCATGTGCAAAGTGCAAAGTGCAATAGTTGCCAAGATCTCTGTAGTATATATCATCCGTGACTTTCCGTGACCCCTTCACCACTTTAGTGCCAAGCACACCACCACCTGGATTGGCCACTCACCAGATGCCGGTTAAACTGCGCCTTTGGTTCATTTATTTGGGATAACCACTCCACATATTCCGTATTGTTGCTAACCCCAATGCGCTATATATAGACCATGTCCTCCTCATGAGAAACAGACAACGATCATTGCGCAATATGTAAAAACTATGTGGAGTGGTTATCCCAAATAAATGAACCAAAGGCGCAGTTTAACCGGCATCTGGTGAGTGGACAATCCAGGTGGTGGTGTGCTTGGCACTAAAGTGGTGAAGGGGTCACGGAAAGTCACGGATGATATATACTACAGAGATCTTGGCAACTATTGCACATTGCACTTTGCACATGAATTTGGACATTTTAGTCTGGTTATAAATGTCACGCACCAATTTTTGTATATATTTATGTTGTAATTTATGTAAAGTACACCCAGTAGGGTGAGTAATTGGGGCACTACTGTATGTAGAATTTTTGGGGGGCTTAATGATTGCGTAAGTTTGGAATATAACAGAGTGGTGTGTTTTAGAGTAGCGCATTCAACACATATACATATTTTTTATTACCCTCTTTCAGTCTGGGTTCACATTGCTGTGATCTCAGAGATTGCATGTGATTCCCACCTGCACTGCAGATTCCTGTGCGAGGTGACAGTTCGCACTACGATCTGTGAACTAAACTGGGGATGACATTAATATACCCACAGTGGTTCACAGAAGGCAATGCGAACTGCCTGCAGGAGAGGAGCGATGCGGGAACCGGCGCTGGAATTGCACTGGTTCCCGCATCGCACTAGTATGAACCCAGGGTCAAGGTACAAATCAGCCAGTATTCAGCCAACATTGCTTCCCCACAGATTCAAGGTTGCCCTTGGCGACCAGCGGGGTTGCTGGCCTGAGCTGAGAGAATCTCTCTCATACAGCCAAGAGTCTGCACTGACAGTTCCTTCTCCCTTCTCCCTTGCACGAATGAGAGAGGAGAGAGCAAGTCTGCTCCTTCTCCTCCCGCACTCCTCCTCCTGTGTGCACCTCGGGAAGTGTGAAGCTTAGCAGCTGAATTTGATCAATCAGCTGCTGGGCTTCACACTTCCTGCAGTGCACAGCCTTCAAAAAGAGATAAAGCTTATGTTTTTTAGGAAATATTTTTTTTATGAGAATATAGGGGTGCAAGAAATCTGGAGTGATGGTGTGAAATGCTTATAGTGGCAGTGGCAATGTTTACCCACCCATACCCAAGGCTTTTTCTAGCAAGGTACTCCCTGCATTTATCCCTTTTGAGACTACAATTTCTGCTTGAAAAAGCAGTCCTAGAACTTCTTCATGAAAACTTCCTGAAAAAGACAAATAACTTAAATGACTAAAAAAATAGAAGATTGGGGTGTTACTGCTGTCTGTAGGAAACACAAATAAAAAAAAAAAAAAACATAATTCAACAGCTGCGAAAATAAGCTGTTGCTGAGCCTATCCTTGAAAATTAGCTGTTTTGTAACACAAAGTACATCCTTTATGGCAACCCCCAAACCTGTAATTTAACCGGTTCAATACCAGGCATTTTCACCCCCTTCCTTCCCAGACCAATTTTTAGTTTTCAGCGCTGTCGCAATTTAAACGACAATTGCGCGGTCGTGCGACGTTGTACCCAAACAAAATTGGCGTCCTTTTTTCCCCACAAATAGAGCTTTCTTTGGGTGGTATTTGATCACCTCTGTGGTTTTTATTTTTTGCGCTATAAACAAAAGAAGAGCGACAATTTTGAAAAAAAAACACAATATTTTTTACTTTTTGCTATAATAAATATCCCAATTTAAAAAAAAAAATAAATTTTTTCCTCAGTTTAGGCCGATACGTATTCTTCTACATATTTTTGGTAAAAAAAATCGCAATGAGCGTATATTGATTGGTTTGCGCAAAAGTTATAGCGTCTATAAAATATGGGATAGATTTATGGCATTTTTAAAAAAAAAATATTTATTTATTTTTTTTACTAGTAATAGCGGCGATCAGCGATTTTTTTTCGTGACTGCGACATTATGGCGGACACATCGGACACTTTTGACACATTTTTGGGACCATTCACATTTATACAGCGATCAATGCTATAAAATTGCATTGATTACTGTGTAAATGTGACAGGCAGTGAAGGGGTTAACCACTAGGGGGTGGGGAGGGGTTAAATATGTTTCCTAGGGAACGCTTCTAACTGTAGGGGGAGGGGACGCACAAGGGGAGGAGACCAATCAGTTTTCCGCTGTTCTGGGAACACAGATCGCTCTCTTCTGAACTGACAGGACGTGGATCTGTGTGTTTCCACACACAGATCCACGGTCCGGCCCGGTTAACGGGCAATCGCGGGTGCCCAGCGGACATCGCGGCCGCCGGGCACACGCACCGGGTCCCGAGCAATGCCGCGGGCGCGCGCGCCCCCTAGGCGGCCGGTAACCCGAGGCCGTCATATGACGTCCACCCAGGATGGGAGATCCCATCTGTGGACGTCATTTGACTATAGGCGGGTAGGGAAGTGGTTAAAGGTTTTGTGTATATTCCATTCCACCTTCTGAAAAAGACCCTTCTCTACAGCACATTTTCCCCATTTTTGCACTGGTAAAGGTCCCCCATTGCTATGTCTAACTTCCCGTGCCATTTGTTTGACAGCCATCCACAGGGCCACATTTGGCTATCAACATGTGCTCCCCATTGATTTTAATGCAATCCAATGAAAAATTCACACTTACTGAAATGTTTTTAGTTAGAATTTTAATTTTGGGGTGTTACATGCTTATTTAATTTATTAAGAAAAGATTGAGGAAAAGGTTGTCCAAACCTGCCTGGCCCTATGTGAAAAAGTAATTGCCTCCTAAACCAAATAACTGGTCGTGCCATCCTTAGCGGCAACAACTGCAATCAAGCGTTTGCATTAACTGGTAGACTGAGTCTTTCACATCACTGTGGGAGGATATTGGCTCACTCTTTTTTGCAGAGTTGTTTTAATTCAGCCACATTGGAGGGTTTTCTAGCATGAACGGCCTGTTTAAGGTCATGCCACAGCATCCTAATCGGATTTAAGACTTTGACTAGGCCACTCCAAAACCTTAATTTCATTCAGAGATGGACTTGTGGGTGTGTTTGGGATCATTGTCCTGCAGCATAACCCAAATGTGATTGAGCTGGAGGTCACAAACTGATGGAAGGGAAATTCTCTTTCGGGATTTTCTGATAGAGTGCAGAATTCATGGTTCCATCAATTAGGGCAAATCGTCCAGGTCCTGAAGCTACAAAGCAGCCCCATCCATCACACTACCACCACCATGTTTTACTGTTAGTAAGATGTGACGTCAGAAGGGGGTGGTGCTACTCAGTTACGTCACTGGGTGGCCCCACCCCTTGCCTATATAAGAGCTGTCAAAGCGAAGAGTGAGCATACGACGGGTAGCCTTCCATGGATGCGGAGCGTTTTCCTTTTTTTTTAATTTTAGGGTCCGTCAGGCGTCATGATCGATGGTGGATTTACATTGAGGGACACTATTTTTTATTTTTTAATAACGGTCAAAACCAGTTTCCTGTGGTTCTTACTTTTTGACACTTTTTTTGGTGAATAGGTACAAGTACAATAAACCCGATACCCATTCATACGGGGGGAGCCAGGATCTGGGGCCCCCCTTGTTAAAGGGGGCTTCTAGATTCCGATAAGCCCCCCACCCGCAGACCCTGACAACCACAGTCCAGGGTTGTTGGAAAGAGTCCCTTGTCCTCATCAACATGGGGACAAGGTGCTTTGGGGTGGGGGGCACATAGCCCCCTCTACCCCAAAGCACCCACCCCCCATGTTGAGGGCATGTGGCCTGGTATGGTTCAGAAGGGGGGCGCTTGCATGTCCCCTCCCCTTTTTCTGACCTGTCGGGCTGCATGCTCGTATAGGGGTCTGGTATGGATTCTTGGGGGGGGATGCCGTTTTTTTCTATATTTTTTTTTCCTGCTATTTTTTTTTTTTTTATTCGGCTGTCAGCGGTGAAACCCATTCACAGATGATGACTCATCGATTATTAAAGCGGTTGTATACCCGCACATGTAAAAAAAAATTAAATTAAAAAAAAAAAACCCTGTAAGGTAAAGGCATAATGAGCTAGTATGCACCGCATACTAGCTCATTATGAAATACTTACCTTAAAACTAGGTCCTCGTATCGCAGCCCGGTCCACGCCAAGGGAGCTGACATTTTGTCCTCAGTGTTTCTTCTGGGTTTACGGCATGTGCGCGGGAGTCTTCCTTCCGGCAAGGTCCGGCACCTTCAGCCGGGCATTCACAGCACATGCATGCGTACTACGTGGAATTTCAGCTCTTGAGGGCCACCCTTTGGGCGCCTTCTGCTAATGTTGTGTTTGGTGAGCATTGATTCCGAGCATGCGTGTTTGTACTTTAGACTTTTGTGTGACGGACTTGTGTACACACGATACGAAAATCTGACAACAGACCGTTGTCCTCCGAAAATTTACTAGCCTGCCATCCAACATTTGTTGGTGGAAAGTTGGACAACAGTTGTCTGATGGAGCATACTAACGGTCAGATTTTAGGCAAACAGTCTGTCATCACACAATTCCATGTCGAAAAGCCAATCGTGTGTACGAGGCTTAAATTACACATCTAATTTCCTGACTACCTCTTGCATTTTTGAAGGCTCTGGAGCACCAGGACAATGGAAACGCACCAAAAATGACCCCATTTTGGAAATAACACACCCCAACGTATACTCTATGGGGCATAATGAGTCTTTTCAACGTGTCATTTTTTTCTACAAGTTTTTGGAAAATGTGGAAAGAAAATGAAAACGCATTTTTTTTTTTTTTATACAAAGTGGTCGATTTACAGGGGGTCCCCGGGTTACGAACAGGATAGGGACTGTAGGTTTGTTCTTAAGTCGAATTTGTTTGTAAGTCAGAACAGTACCTTTTTTAAGTGCAAATCTAGTCTCAGAGACAGGATGTAAACCCAAATCAACAGAGAAAGGCAACCGGATGGCAGGGGCGGCATGGTTAGTTCAAATATGTTTTGTTTCTTTTATTTTTTTACTTTTTAATCACTTTTTTTTATTTGTATTTATTTGTAGCTTGTCGTTTACTTTTTTTTTATTTTTGTATAATTTTCTTATTTTTAATATTATTTTTCTTATTCTTTACTTTTTTAATTATTTTTTTTATTTTATTAATTTAATTATTACTGTATTTCTTATTTTTATTTTTTTTTATCAATTTTTTTTTCACTTAACTTTATTGCTATCACACAGGAGGAAACAATTCCCTGTGTGATAGCAATTGGAGGTGACAGGTTCTCTTTATTGACCCTGTCACCTCCAAAACAGGAGTCCAGGGGGGCAGCTGAGCACAGCTCTCCCCTCTCACTATTTTCACTGTATGGCACAGCAAGGAGATGGATGGTGAAAGCAGCCATCAGAGGCTAGGCAGGCCGGCCGGCCAGCCGGGTGGCCGGCCGCGGTGCACCCTTGCGGGGCAACGGCGTAGGAAAGACCGGGGATCCTGGAGGCTTCGTAGGCCGCACAAGGCCTCAGCCACGACGGGCAGTTTTAGCGGCCTGGCAGGCCACCGGACCATACCAGGCCTGTGGATGGGCAGGCAGGAGGACAAAGGGGACCCGCAGCTAAGCCAGGAACGGAGGAAAGGCTCAGGAGAGGAAGATTCGGCCAGCAGTGACGTCATTCGGGCCCCGTTCGTAAGTAGGGGTTGTTCGCAACTCGGATGTTCGTAAGTCGGGGACCCCCTGTATACAATATTTCTAACACATAGCATGTACATACCAAAAATTACACCCCAAAACAGAATCTCCTACTCCTCCTAAGTATGGTGATACCACATATGGGAGACTTTTCTACAGCCTGGCCACATACAGAGGCCCAACATGCAGGGAGCACCATCAGGTGTTCTAGGGGCATAAATTTCTCAAATCTAATTTGACTACCTATTATACTTTTGTGAGGCACTGTAGTGGCATGGATGTGGCATGGATAAAAACTGATGGGGCATGGATGAGCATGAATGGGGATGGATGAGTCGTGGATGGGAGTGGCTGAGCATGGTTGAGCCATAAATGTGGATGGCTGAGTATGGATGGAATGACTGAGCATGAATGAGTATGAATGGGATGGCTGGGTACGGCTGAGTACGGCTGGGTACGGCTGGGTACGGCTGAGTACGGCTGGGTACGGCTGGGTACGGCTGAGTACGGCTGGGTACGGCTGGGTATGGCTGAGTATGGCTGAGTATGGCTGAGTATGGCTGGGTATGACTGAGTATGGCTGGGTATGGCTGAGTATACTGTAGCTGGGTTTGGCCGGGTATGGCAGGGTATGGCTGGGTATGGCTGAGTATGGCTGGGTATGGCTGGGTATGGCTGAGTATGGCTGGGTATGGCTGAGTATAGCTGAGCATTGCTGTGTATGGATGGGGGTAGATGGGATGGCTGAGCATGGATAGATGGATGAGTATTTCTGAGTATGGATGGCTGAGCATGGATGGATGAGTATCGCTGAGTATGGATGGCTGAGCATGGATGGATGAGTATTGCTGAGTATGGATGGCTGAGCATGGATGAGTATGACAGGGGGATGGCTGAGCATGGATGGATGGATGAGTATGACAGAGGGATGGCTGAGCATGCATGAGTATGGCAGAGGGATGGCTAAGCATAGATGAGTATGACAGAGGGATGGCTGAGCATGGATGGATGGATGAGGTTGCAATGGGCACAGATCAGCTCTGTGGGCACTACAGATCCAGCCCACAGAGCTGCTGCACCCAATCTCTCCCCTCTCTGCTCACACTGTACCGATCGGTATAGAGAGGGGAGAGAGGAACTGGACATGACGTGGTTTGTTTACAAGTGATCGCGCCATCATTCGATGGCGCTATCAGGTGATAAACAGCCACTGTCAGCTATCAGTTATCGAGACGCGCTGTAGCCATCATTTGGTTAACCAATTCCGGACCTCCACGTGCCGATATACGTCCTGTCTTTGAAGAGGAATATGGTTATTATGACAGCAGCTAGCTGCCATAACCCCGGTATCCTCTTCTTCAGCGGGCGGTCCGGTTTCCAATAATAGTGGTCTCTGCAGCGGATTTGCCACAAGATCACTTTTATCGGCAGCGGGAGAGGGCCCCTCCCGCCGCTCTCCGGTGCCCTCCACCGGAGGCTTACCGGAGCCTTCAGTAGTGGCCGAGGGGATTGGATCCTTCTCCTCCCTGTTATGGAGACGAGTGAGGGGAAGATGGCCCCCCACCTGTCTCCATAATATTGCAGGGCGGAAGCAAAGTCAAAATGTCACTTCCACCCATAGTTCTTAAAGGGTGGTTCTTTTTTTTAGCTCCACTTTTGAGATCTCCGCCCCTCCAAACCTCACCGCTGTATACTGTATGATAGGCATCTAACAGGTGCCTACTACCTGTGGAATATATGTGTATATATTATATATAACCTTAAACTTTGTATACGGTTCTTCACTATAATGCCCTGTACACACGATCGGACATTCCAACAACAAAATCCATGGATTTTTTCCGATGGATGTTGTCTCAAACTTGTTTTGTGTACACACGGTCGCACATAAGTTGTCAGAATTTCCGATCGCCAAGAACGCGGTGACATACACCACGTACAACGAGACTAGAAAAGGCCATTTCAGAACCAAGCGCGGCACCCTTTGGGCTGCTTTTGCTAATCTCGTGTTAGTAAAAGTTTGGTGAGAGACAATTTGCGCTTTTTCAGACTCGTGGTTTTCAGATCATTTTCTGCTGTTCAGTTTTTGCTTATGGGCTTGTATCTGCTCTTCAGTGCGTGCAGTCAGTTCGTATTGTACTATTCATTGCGATCTTGTCCGCTCGTTACTGTTTTTCAGGTCGCTCTTCACAGGCCTTGCTGTTCTTCAGTGCGTTCTGTTACTTCGTTCTGAGCAGCCAACCGTTTTCTAGCCATGTTGCGTATACGTACTCCTCGTAGAGTTCGTGCTGTGCGGGGGCTTGGTGTTGGGGTCCTGACCTTGACACAAGTCCAGTCCATGAACAGGGTGGGGAGGAGTTCATGGATCAAGAATTGGTTGCTTCAGCGTGACCAGTTCTGTCATATGCCTTTGCTCCGTGAGATCCGTGAGAATAATCCTGATGATTTCAGGAACTTTCTCAGGATGACGGACCCCGTATTTCACCATTTGTTGGCTTTGCTGACCCCCTATATCAGCAGGCAGGATACCTGCATGAGGCAAGCCATCACTCCGGAGCAGAAGCTCGTCGCCACCCTGCGGTACTTGGCTATGGGGAGAAGCCTGCAGGACTTGAAGTTCTCGACAGGCATCTCCCCCCAGGCTGTTCTGCCATCATCCAGGTCCTGCAGAAGGAGTATATTAAGGTAAGATTTTTATCCTTTAATATCACATTTTATTGTATTTAATGTTTGATAATATATTGTATTTCTTTCCTCATTCCCTAATTACCATGATTGTAATATGCTGTGAATGTCCCCTTTGTCCTCATGCATGCTGGATTTTTATGTAATTTTTTATTTGCTCCGTCATACATATTTGCCTTCACTTACCTCCCCAGCATGGTCTCCTGGGCCTATATTCACCTCATGTAGTCACTTAACAATGTATTTTATCTGCTCCATAGTAGTGCTTTACCCCAAACACCTCTAAAATGTTTTGAAATGTGATTTGTGCTTGAAATTCAGGCAGAGTGCCAGAGGCTTTTTTTGGGGGGTCCCCAAATCATTTGGAACCCTCCCTCCCCCCAACTGCTAAGTCAGCTGATACCAATTCTCTATCTATCCTCAATCATCTATCTGCTGACTTTGCCAAACCCATACACACTATACCCATCTCTTTAGTGGTCAGATTTATGGATGAATTTTCAAAAAGAAGTAGTGCAAGGGCCTGCCTGAATACTTTCAAATGGTACTGTTTAAAGTTTTTGTATACTATTATTATCTTGATAGGTAATAGCAGAATTTCCAAATGTGCTCAAATGTGTACAATGTGTATTTCTATCTTTGTATTATGACACTTCTTACCTGTCCAGTGTGCTGCCAATAGTGTAACTAAGGAGGGGCTGTTCAAAGTAATACCCATTATTTAGGCATTCATGTCCCCTATAATGTTAGAAATAGCCCATGAGAGGGGGGGGGTGAATCTGATAGGTGTACCTTATACTTTGGTCTTTAAAACTTCCCATAAATAAATGGTATCTTGATGTTGGCCAAGAATGTTTGTGTCTAATCTGCTTTCCATGTTTATGTGCAAAAAGACTCATTTTTTTTGGTTTTACTCCACAGTTTCCTTCCACGCCACAGGAATGGCAGACTGTGGCCTCCCACTTTGCCCAGCGGTGGGAATTTCCTAACTGCGGAGGGGCAATTGATGGAAAACATGTCCACATCGTCCCACCACCCGACTCGGGGTCATACTATTATAATTATAAGGGGTTCAATAGTATTGTGATGTTGGCGGTGGTGTCGGCTACTTATGAATTTCTGTATGTGGACGTGGGCAAGAATGGCCGGATGTCCAATGGTGGAGTCATCGCCCAGATGGAGTTCTACAGGCATCTCCAGAATGGCAGCTTGGACTTGCCACCTCCAGAAGACAATGTGGAAGGACTCCCATTCATCTTCATTGCGGATGAAGCATTTGCACTGGGGGACCATCTTATGCGGCCATTCCCGATGAGGACCCTCACCCCAGACCAGAGGGTTTTTAATTACCGGCTGGCCAGAGCCAGAAGAGTGGTGGAGAACACATTTGGAATCATGGCCAGCCGGTTCCGCCTATTTCTTACACCCATACATATGGCGGAATACAAACTAAATCACATTATCCTGGCGTGCTGTGTTCTACACAACTTTTTACGGCAACATTCTGCCAACTATGCTGGCTCAGTTGGGCCTGAGGCCGGAATTCAAAATGAACCAACCCTGACGGCGCTTGAAAGTGGCCGTCCTGGCTTGCCCCCCCGAGTGCCCGTGATGTCCAGCTAAGATACCTTGAATTCTTTGTGGGTAGGGGGGCTATCAATATGCCAGACAATGTCTAAAACCTTTTTCAAATTAAAAAAAAAAATCAAATCTTTGGTGACATTTACTGCTTGTGTTTGTTTTAGCTGACCCTGAGAGAAATGTGATGAGTCCTGAAAATGGCGTAATTGTGTAACAGTACAAAGCACTGTTGGGTGTTATTTACTAAAGGCAAAGACACTTTGCACTACAAGTGCACTTGAAACTGCACTTGTAGTGCAAAGTGGATTTGCCCTTAGGAAATAACACCCATTGTCACAGAAAACAGCAATTAGAGCAGCACAAAAGTGTTGTAGCGTTGAGACAATAATCCACATATTCTTGATTAACAATCTTTTTAATACCTGCACAATCACATGTGCATTTAGAAAGGGTTTTTAAAACACACCAACATGTTTGTTGTATAACAATTTTTGGGGTCACATTAGAAAAAGTAGAAATGTCCATTTAAGATAAAACAGGCATGTTTAAAACCAACAAGAAAGACACAAATCTTGAACCTAGAAAGTTCACATTTGGTAGAACTTGAAGGCAATATCAGACATGAGTATTTACAAACTGTGTTTGATATTGCGTTCAGATGGGGAGAAGTCACCCCCGGAAAAGCCAAATTTTGAAGATGCACACAAATAGCCGAATGTCAACATGTGCTACCTGCCATCATGGGGGATCAAGGGACGTGTTTTGGGGGTGCAACCCCTTCCTCTCAGCTACTTTATTATTGAGGAAGGGGTTGCACCCCCAAAACGCGTCCATTGATCTCCCGTGATGGCAGATAGCACATGTTGACACACTGTGTGCCTCTTCAAAATTTGGCTTTTCTACAATTTGACAAAAAATGTTAAAAAATTGTAGTACACCAAAAAACAAAGGGATTTGGAGGGGTTTTAAACTCGCCCCAAAACATCAATGATGTTCTTATTTTTTTGAAGAACATCATTGATGTTTTTCTTGATGTTTTCCAATGCAACATTACACCCCATGATCTCCCTGATCAGGATCTGTGCACTTTCCGAGGTGAAAGGATCTGGATCCACAACATCACGATCACCTAAAAAGATAGAAACCAAAAAAAAACATGCATTATAAATATGCCGGCATCCATCTCTTACCTGAGCCTGTGGTCGCAGACACTCACCTGTTGTGGTGCCAATTTCCACCACGTCTTCCTCCTCCTGCTCTGTTTGTCTTGGGTGGATTTCCCCTTCTTCCAGAGGTGGGGGGTCTCTGGTCTCCTCGGATGAGGGGTGTCCTCCGAGTCTTTTATCCCCTATGTCCAAAAAAAATAGGTATACTTAGCACACAGATATTTGATGGCAGAAATAGGAATATGAAACATTGCTTGGATGTGGGGTACAATTGTCTATTTTGGCTGAGTTCCAAGATGTTGCCTTTTTAGTGTCCTTTGTAAAGCTTGAATACTTTACCTGTCTTGTACAAGCTTCACAGATGGAGACACCCCTATAGTATACACTGGAGCACCTGTGTGGGACCCCCTAATAAAAAGGGTGTTCTGGTGTCCCACATCAGTGCTACAGCGTCCAGATGTGTAAACAGCTGCTGAGTGTCCTCTCCTTACACAGAATCTAGTTTGCATTTCATTCTAGTAACAAACCCATCTACACAACCAAATTAGATTCAGACAAGTGGGCCCTAAAAAATGTGGGCAAATTCCTATGGCCAAAACAATGGTGTTTTCTAGGCCGAACGAACAATGTTTGATACGAACGAATAAGGTGCCCATGAACATGAAAGTTGACATTTAGAAATGGATAACAGTTAAAAGAAAGGCACATGGAGCAGCACGAACGTAATAAACATAAAAAGAATCGGAACACAGCACAACTACTTACTTTTTTGCAGCACTCTCCGGATCTTTCTGTGCTGCTCGTGCTCCCTTAATTTCAGGTCCGACCACCGCTTCCTGAGCTGATCCTTCGATCGTCATACCCCGAAATTCCGGTGCGGACTCTTGACCACTTTCGCCATGATCTTGGCCTTTCTGACATTTGGGTTGGGGTAAGGTCCATACTTTCCATCATAGTCGGCCCTCTTCAGGATGTCGACCATCTCCAACATCTCCCCAAAGGACATATTTGATGCCTTATATCGTCTCCTTCTGGATCCAGACGTTTAAGGCTCCGGGCTTTCCTCCTCCTCCTCCTCATGGGTGTAATTATCAGACACCTGCTCTGACTCCGCCATGTGCTCTTCCCCCACTGTGCCGAACGAGAAGGGGCGGGGAATAGACTAGAAAGAACGTCAGGGGCGGGCGGAGTTTCACACATGTGTACGATCTGTGAGCGGAGGAAGGAGTAACGGAGGTGCCGATCGTGATAGCGAAGGTAAGATTTAACATTGGGCCTATACTGCTTCTAGATTGAGGCCTGTATTTGCACAAGTTTAGAAGACTTTAGGCTGACATTAGGGTTTGTCTTGTGTTGTGTCTTGCAGTGAAAATGGATATCTTGAAAAATGATGCCAATCTTCATTGATATGTTCAGGGAGCTGCCCTGTCTGTGGCAGATAAACCACCCTGAATATAAGAACCAAACAAAGAGGAAGGCAGCGCTGGATAATTTGATGGAATTTGTGAAGCAGCTGATCCCCACGGCAGACATCACCTATTTGAAAATCCTAATTGGTGGCCTGAGGAGCACTTATCTAAGGGAGCACAAGAACGTCCAGGATTCCCAGAGATCAGGAGCTGCAGATGACATTTATGTCCCCAGGCTGTGGTACTATGACAGACTGCATTTTCTGGTAGGTCAGACTGAACCCAGGCCAGCACTCTCCAGTCTTTGTTCCACGCTTCCTCCCCCCCCCAGCTGAGGCTTCTGACGCCCAACCTGGGCCTTCCAGGCAGCAACATGTGGAGGAGCCCAGATTGAGCCAGGTATAGCATTCTAAATATTTCTAGTTGTCCAATCAATGATGTTAAATAGATGTTATTTTGGAGTACTAATTTCTGATTGTGATTAATGAACCCAAAACTAAAACCATGTCCCTTTTTCATACACAGGGAAGTCTCAGCCAGGAGGTGGCCGGGCCAAGCAGGCTGCCTGATATCCAGGTCCCTCCCCTACACCTGCAAAGACAAAGTGCCAGGAAGAGGAGTAACCTGGAGGAGGCTGCCATAGGCCTCTTTTGAAAGGCTACAGAGGCCCCGAGAACCCCCCACAGTGTGGAGGAGGGCTAACTGCCTGCAAAATGATGCAGATGGAGGAGGGCCAACGACTCCTGTGTGAGTTCCTAATTTTGGAAGCTCTCAATAAGGGATTGAGGGGCCAAATAACATGTGCTACCCACATTTGTGAGCCCACACATAGTCCTCCTCCTCCAGGTCCTACTCCTCCTCCTCCTCCTCCTTCTCCAGGTCCTACTCCTCCTCCTCCAGTTTCTACTCCTCCTCCTCCCACATCTCCAACACCACAGCCACACCCGGGAAGGAAGCATCTAAGGAAGACCAGAGAGTGATGGCCCTGGGTTCAGTCTGGTCTGGCAAAATATGCAGCCTCTTGTAGTACCACAGCCTGGAAACATACATGTCATCTGCTGCTTTCCGGATCTCTGGGACTTCTGGACCAGACTGCACTCCCTTAGATATGGACTCCTCAGGCCACAAATTTTGCTGGAAAAGAATTGATGTCTTCCCTGGGGGCAAAGGCTTCACCAATTTCAGATGTTTCTCCAGTGTTGCCTCCCTCTTTGTTTGGTTCTGAGCCCTTAATAAAGGAATTTTGGTTTAAATTATACTTGCCTATATGTGATTTCCTTCAAAAAGGACAGTTTGTTGGTGAGGAGGCAGGTACATTTCAAAAATACAATGTGAAATTAACAAGGGACACCAACACCAAACAATCTCCTTGAGATTAAATAATACAAGATATCAATGGTGTTGTGGTAACAAAAAACATCCATAAAAACACAGCCTTGAAAAATATACAAACCCAAAAAACCAAAACAAAAACAGCCTTGCAAAAAATACAAACCCAGAAAAAAGACAAAAACAGCCTTGAAAATAAAAAAAAATATAATTAAAAAACAACCAAAAAGAAATTTGGTCAGATGTGACAAATCCAAATATATTGAGGGAATCCCGATAAAGAATAAAGAAAGAAGTTTGTGAGAAGTCTGTGTGATTATGAGCAGCAAAAATACTTCATTCTTCTCACATTATAAAGATGAACAGAGTGCGCTGTATTAAACTATTTAAAACATTGCAGCGTGACGAAAGTGCTGTATCCATTCCGAACGCTCATTTTACCAGACCGAGCTGTTCCGTCTCGGAATTTCTTCTGAGCATGCGTGGCACTTTGTGCGTCGGAACTGGCCACACACGGTCGGAATTGACGCGATCGGATTTTGTTGTCGGAAAATTTTATAGCCTGCTCTCAAACTTTGTGTGTCGGAAAATCCGATGGAAAATGTCCGATGGAGCCCACACACGGTCGGAATGTCCGACAACACGCTCCGATCGCACATTTTCCGTCGGAAAATACGACCGTGTGTATGGGGCATTAGAGTGGTTAGGATGTGGAATTCTCTTCCACAGGCACTGGTCTCAGTAGGGAGCATCGATAGTTTCAAAAAACTATTAGATAAGCACCTGAACGACCAAAACATACAGGGATATACAATGTATTACTGACATATAATCACACACATAGGTTGGACTTGATGGACTTGTGTAGAAACATAAGAACAACAGTGCAGTAAGCACCATGACAAACAACATCAATAGGGAGGACAATTCCCATATACTCATTAAGAATGAATACAACAAAAAGGAAAAACAGTGATGTTTTCATGCAAAGCAGATACATGAAAAGTAACAGGACATGTGGTACCTATAGCCAAATAATGCATTATTGCAGTAACATATAAACAGTCAATAACAATAAAAGATTATACTGCGCCAGCACTCAATGAATATTAAGCTGTTGACACTGCAATAGAACTGATTGCATAAGTGAGTGTGATATAAAGTGCAGCGCTGAGATGTGCAAACAAAATGAGAGTGCAAAAAACTTAATTAAACAAATAACTAACATCAATAAAGAGTGCAGATCATACAAACATAATACTGATAAAAAATAAACATCAGTATATGATAATGTCCATATAAAAATGCACGTGAGGAAACACAAAGGTTCCAAGGGAGGAAGTAGATGACTGGAGTGAAAAAACAATTGATATGAATTCAAACTTTTGCTTCTGGGGAGAAGTTAGATGTGCTTTTGTGAAGAGGACCACTAGGAGTGGAAACTGACATTGAATGTGCAGCCACCACCAGACACAATAATCGGGTACTCTTACCAGATTCAATGGGCTACCAGCAAGCAGCCAAATGCGCAGAGAAACCAAAGTAGATTGGACTCCACAGGGACCAGCATACACAGGTACCAGCATACATGGAGCCAGCATGCACGGAACAAGCACAGAGGGAATGCAGCCACTTCAACTTAGCCTCCAAAAAATCCAAGGCTCAACCAGGCATATATAAATTGAGTAGGAAAAAATGCCAACATAGCATAAAATCCTTAACTAAATATATTTATTGAATAAGTAATGCTCTTACATAAATATAGATGGATACAGGCACGTTATATATGTGATCACGAAGGAGGATAGTAGGAAGCGCGATAACATGGCCGTCTATGATACCTATTTAAAAATAGCTTGTGGCTCACTTTAATGCAATTTAAATATATGCAGCAAACAGTACATGATACCCATAGGGTAGACACTTACATAATCGCAGATTCATCATCTGTGCATGTAGAGGTATGGTTCAACCATCTATCCCAAATCTTATGATATTAAGCCAGGCACTCTCTATGGATAAATAAGACTTTTTTGTAAGACAGAATGGTGTTAATGGCTGCCACCCAATTCTGGATGGTTGGTAGTGATGCCCTGAGCCAAACCCTCACAATCAACAATCTGGCCATAAAATGTGTTGCTTACAGGAAAATATGAAGATGTTTATCATTATCCAGATTAGGACGGAGGCCCAAAAGGCATTGCTTAGGGCAAAGGGTTAGTGGAGAGCCCATTTGATCATGTAGGAACCTGACTACTTTTGTCTAATTGCCTTGGCTAACAGGACAAGGCCATATTAGGTGATAAAAAGTGCCGCTGGTCTCACCACATCTGGGGCTGGTATCTACACTGAGCAAAATTATAAACACAACACCTTTGTGTTTGCCCCGATTTATCATGAGCTGAACGCAAAGATCTACAACTTTTTTCTATGTACACAAAAGGCCTATCTCTCTCAAATATTGTTCACACATCTGTCTAAATCTGTGTTAGTGAGCACTTCTCCTTTGCCGAGATAATCCATCCACCTCACAGGTGTGGCATATCAAGATGCTGATTAGATAGCATGATTATTGCACAGGTGTGCCTCAGGCTGGCCACAATAAAAGGCCACTCTGAAATGTGCAGTTTTATCACACAGCACAATGCCACAGATATTGCAAGTTTTGAGAGAGTGTTGCAAGGATCAGTACACAATTCCTGGAAGCTGAAAACATCCCAGTTCTTGCATGGCCAGCCTACTCACTGGACATGTCACCCATTGAGCATGTTTGGGATGCTCTGGATCGGTGTATACGACCCCCAATACAGTAAAACTGCACATTTTAGAGTGGCCTTTTATTGTGGCCAGCCTAAGGCACACCTGTGCAATAATCATGCTATCTAAACACCAAAGCTTGCGTTTATAATTTTGTTCAGTGTAGATAGATGAATAGGAGTTAGGTAAGTTCTATGCCACACATACAGGTGGATAAGGCAGTCAGGACGTTCAGGGGAGACTAACAATAGGGGGTCAAGACTGGGGGTGGAGTCGCCAAATTGGGTGTGTAAAGCATAGCAAAGCTGGAGATAGCGGAAAAACATAGTGTTGGGTAATCCAAACTCAGTTTTGAGATCCTGAAATTATTTAACATCTCTATTAGAGAGAATATGGAAGACCTATATCAACCCACAACCCATAGTCTGGCACCTTAAGTATTTCAGGCAAGAAGTCTCACTTCTAGTGCTGCAATGTGTATAATATTGTTTAAGGACTTTTTGAAAGTTGCTATGGACTTTTTGGACAATAATGTTTTGCATATTTATGTTTGGATTGTTCTTTATGGACGTCTAAAGCGGGCATTTCTTTTTTACTAATTAAGTACTAATTCTGGGAAAATAATGAAATATTCTAACCAATGTTCTTATAAGACTATATTCAGATGGTCAAAATCTATCTGTGATCATTTTGTTTAGAGTCACTATTAACCATAGAGTAAATATGATCCATGTACCATGAAGAGCACTTAGATCTGACCACACACTACTCTTGGCTATGAGAAGAGAACATTTATATTACCAGATGGGTCTGCCTTTTGACCATTTTACTTTCTGCAATATTGTGAGGGTGGTATATTTAATGTCTTTCAGATGTGGGGCTTTCTACATTGACACATTTTTCCTTTTTTGCATAGTATAGTGTTTACATGGATATGAGAGAAGGTGATTTTAATAAAAGGATATTACAACGGGAAACCCCTGGATCTATACACAGAAGGCTAAGCAGCCCCCAGCCCTCAATTATGCCCTGTCATTAAACCATTTTTATAAGCTGGAGGCTGTGCAGTTATTATGTTTTTTGAATATTATTAATATTTATATTGTTATATACAAGTGTATTGTAACTTGCAATGTTACCTTAATTCTGTTTTGAAAGTTATTTTTGACTACATGTTGCCATATATTTGCTCCACAGTATAGGTCTTTTGGTATGCTGCTGTGATATTGACCACTAGAGGGATATTTATTGGCAGTTAATAGATAATATTGAACATTGGCTACATATCTATTCAATATTAAAAATCTGTTTTGCTGACCGTTGAAGGGCTCCATAGTCCCTTATGGGAGTCTCTGATGAATTGCTTACCAACATAGGTTTTACATCCTGAGTTAAGGTAAATAGCAGATAATTGATACAGTTTACTGCCCCCTTGAAGTATTAGTCTAATCCCTAAAGGAGTTTCCTATAACACTGTATATTTGATAAATATTTATAGGTATAAATATTTATAGGTACCTGTGGTATAGTCAGTTGGTGTGTGTTTATGATACATAATTCATGCACAGGCGCATAGCATCAAATGTAACGGTGGCAAATTGATTAAAAAGTATGTAAAAATAAATATATAACTCTCTGTGAAGTACATGTGTATAAGTATTCTAATATAGATATAGGGCCCCCGGGCAACTGCCCAGCGTGCCCAATCGAAAAAACGTCTCTCGGTGCACAGTACTGTGTACATCACCAGAAGTGAAATAACAACTATGGGTGCACTGTATTGTGTACTGTGTACACTTCCAGAAAAGTAGTAGCAACTGCACTATGGGTGCACGGTACTGTGTACACCACCAGAAGTGTAATAACAACTATATGTACACTGTATTGTGTACTATGTACACCACCAGAAAAGTAGTAGCACTAGCAACTGCACTAGGGGTGCACGGTATTGTGTACACCACCAGAAGTGTAATAACAACAATGGGTCCACTGTATTGTGTACTGTGTATACCACCAGAAAAGTAGTAGAAACCGCACTATGGGTGCACGGTATTGTGTACACCACCAGAAGTATAATAGCAACAATGGGTGCACTGTATTGTGTACTGTGTATACCACCAGAAAAGTAGTAGCAACTGTACTATAGGTGCACAGTACTGTGTACACCAACAGAAGTAAAATAACAACTATGGGTGCACTGTATTGTGTACTGTGTACACCGCTAAAAAAGTAGTAACAACTGCACTATGGGTGCACGGTACTGTGTACACCACCAGAAGTGTAATAGCAACTATGGGTGCACTGTATTGTGTACTGTGTACACCACCAGAAAAGTAGTAGCAACTGCACTATGGGTGCACAGTACTATGTACACCACCGGAAGTGTAATAACAACTATGGGTGCACTGCATTGTGTACTGTGTACACGACCAGAAAAGTAATAGCAACTGCACTAGGGGTGCACGGTACTGTGTACATCAACAGAAGTGTAATAACAACTACGGGTGCACTGTGTTTTGTACTGTGTACACCGCCAGAAAAGTAGTAGCAACTGCACTATGGATGCATGGTACTGTGTACACCACCAGAAGTGTAATAACAACTATGGGTGCACTGTATTGTGTACTGTGTACACCGCCAGAAAAGCAATAGCAACTGCACTATGGGTGCACGGTACTGTGTACACCAACAGAAGTGTAATAACAACTATGGGTGCACTGTATTGTGTACTGTGTACACCACCAGAAAAGTAGTAGCAACTGCACTATGGGTGCACGGTATTGTGTACACCACCAGAAGTCTAATAGCAACTATGGGTGCACTGTATTGTGTACTGTGTACACCACCAGAAAAGTAGTAGCAACTGCACTATGGGTGCACGGTACTGTGTACACCAACAGAAGCCTAATAGCAACTATGGGTGCACTGTATTGTGTACTGTGTACACCACCAGAAAAGTAGTAGCAACTGCACTATAGGTGCACAGTACTGTGTACACCAACAGAAGTAAAATAACAACTATGGGTGCGCTGTATTGTGTACTGTGTACACCACCAGAAAAGTAGTAGCAACTGCACTATGGGTGCACGGTACTGTATACACCACCAGAAGTGTAATAACAACTATGGGTGCACTGTATTGTGTACTGTGTACACTGCCAGAAAAGTAGTAGCAACTGCACTATGGGTGCATGGTACTGTGTACACCAACAGAAGTGTAATAGCAACTATGGGTGCACTGTATTGTGTACTGTGTACACCACCAGAAAAGTAGTAGCAACTGCACTATGGGTGCATGGTATTGTGTACACCACCAGAAGTGCAATAACAACTCTATGTACACTGTATTGTGTACTGTGTACACCACCAGAAAAGTAGTAGCACTAGCAACTGCACTAGGGGTGCACAGTATTGTGTACACCACCAGAAGTGTAATAACAACTATGGGTGTACTGTATTGTGTACTGTGTATACCACTAGAAAAGTAGTAGCAACTGCACTATGGGTGCACGGTATTGTGTACACCACCAGAAGTCTAATAGCAACAATGAGTGCACTGTATTGTGTACTGTGTACACCACCAGAAAAGTAGTAACAACTGCACTAGGGGTGCACGGTATTGTGTACACCACCGGAAGTGTAATAACAACTATGGGTGCACTGTATTGTGTACTATGTACACCACCAGAAACGTAGTAGCAACTGCACTATGGGTGCACGGTATTGTGTACACCACCAGAAGTCTAATAGCAACTATGGGTGTACTGTATTGTGTACTGTGTACACTACCAGAAAAGTAAAAGCAACTGCACTATGGGTGCACACAGGGCCATGTTAAGAACATTATAGGCCCCCGGGCAATACAGTGCACCGGGGCCCTGTCTACACAATCACGCATGAGAATAAAAATGCAAATTATCAATAAGGCATTTGTAGGCGTGACATAGCAGTTGAGCTCCGATCGGGATGAGGCAGGGCGGTGTAAGGAGGTCAGCAGGTTGTAGGGCGGTGTACGGAGGTCAGCAGGTTGCAGGTCGGTGTACAGAGGTCAGCAGGTTGTAGGGCGGTGTACGGAGGTCAGCAGGTTGCAGGGCGGTGTACGGAGGTCAGCAGGTTGCAGGGCGGTGTACGGAGGTAAGCAGGTTGCAGGGCGGTGTACGGAGGTCAGCAGGAGGTCAGCGTATGGAGGTCAGCAGGTTGCAGGGCGGTGTACAGAGGTCAGCAGGTCGGTGTACGGAGGTCGGCAGGTTGCAGGGCAATGTACGGAGGTCAGCAGGTTGCAGGGTGGTATATGGAGGTCAGCAGGTTGCAGGGTGGTGTACGGAGGTCAGCAGGTTGCAGGGCGGTGTACGGAGGTCAGCAGGAGGTCAGTGTACGGAGGTCAGCAGGTTGCAGGGCGGTGTACAGAGGTCAGCAGGTTACAGGTCGGTGTACGGAGGTCAGCAGGTTGTAGGGCAATTTACGGAGGTCAGCAGGTTGCGGGGCGGTGTACGGAGGTCAGCAGGAGGTCAGTGTACGGAGGTCAGCAGGTTGCAGGGCAGTGTATGGAGGTCAGCAGGTTGCAGGGCGGTACATGGGGGTCAGCAGATTGCAGGGCAGTATATGGGGGTCAGCAGGCTGCAAGGCGGTGTACAGAGGTCAGCAGGTTGCAGGGCGGTGTACGAAGGTCAGCAGGAGGTCAGCGTGTGGAGGTCAGCAGGTTGCAGGGCGGTATATGGGGGTCAGCAGGTTGCAGGGTGGTGTACGAAGGTGAGCAGGAGGTCAGCGGGTTGCAGGGCGGTATATGGGGGTCAGCAGGTTGCAGGGCGGTGTACGGAGGTCAGCAGGAGGTCAGCAGGTTGCAGGGTAGTGTACAGAGGCTGTATTATGTTTCTATACTATAACATAGACATTCATTATTTGTTCCAGACAGATCAGCATGAGCATTGTGTATTATGACTATAAAATACCCCCAGGGCTCAGTATGTTGGGACTGTGCTATACATTACATGCCATCTACATGGGTGTTCTGCAATACACCATCATACAGAATATAAATACCAGATGGAGGCAGGGGCCGGGCCGTCTTTTCAATGCCAAGATGTGATGAAGATGGGCGGATGGCACAAGATCATCAATCCACAATCTGAAATTAATTTCTTCAGAAACTGAAAGTTTCGCTCTGCTGCTGAGAGTGTCAGTGAGACCACTCACCGCTCCGCTCCCTCTGAGCAATGCTGTCTGAGGAACAGTAGAGGTGGGCAGACCTTGTTCACTGGCCGCGGTGCGCTATGAATACTGGGGTGGCCGTGGCCAGTGACTGACGTTACTGGTTGCTAAGCTAGACGCCGGGTGGCTGGCGATTCTAGCAAGTAAGCAACCAGTGGCCCAGTGCAGTGCATGATGAGGCAGCGGCCGCGAACGCACTCACTCTCAGTCAGTCTTCTAAAGTAAATTGCAGCGCTGCTGCGCTGAGTATCAGCCCTGGCCCCTGGGACCAGGTGGGGCCCTCCAAGCAAATAGGGCCCCCGGGCAACTGCCCAGCGTGCCCAATCGGAAAAACGGCCCTGGGTGCACAGTACTGTGTACATCACCAGAAGTGAAATAACAACTATGGGTGCACTGTATTGTGTACTGTGTACATCACCAGAAAAGTAGTAGCAACTGCACTATGGGTGCATGGTACTGTGTACACCAACGGAAGTGTAATAACAACTCTGGGTGCACTGTATTGTGTACGGTGTTCACCACCAGAAAAGTAGTAGCAACTGCACTGTGGGTGCACGGTACTGTGTACACCACCACAAGTCTAATAGCAACTATATTGTGTATTGTGTACTGTATTGTGTACTGTGTACACCACCAGAAAAGTAGTAGCAACTGCATCATGGGTGCACGGTACTGTGTACACCAACAGAAGTGTAATAACAACTATGGGTGCACTGTACTTTGTATACGAGACTGACTATATATATATTTAATACACTGCAGCAAACTGAATAACCTGCCTGCCTGAAGTATATTAAAACAAGTACACCAGCAAGGGGCTGCAGTCAGATATAGGCTTGGCTACACTAGATGCAGTGTATATATATGTACGAGACTGACTGTATATATATATATATATATATTTAATACACTGCAGCTAACTGAATAACCTGCCTGCCTGAAGTATATTAGAAAAATTACACCAGGAATGGCCTGCAGTCCGATATAGCTTCACTGGATGCAGAGTATATATATATATATATATATACGAGAGGTGACTGTATATATATATAAATTAAATACACTGCAGCTAACTGAATAACCTGCCTGCCTGCTCAATCTAAATCACACTCTCTCTCCGTCCACGCCAACAACACACTACACAGGGCCCACCTACAGACAACCTTATATAGTGTGGGGCATGGACTCAGTCCCTCTGAAACATAATTGGCCAAAGGCGCCCTGCCTTTGGCCAGTTATGGCTCTCTTAGCTGAGGGCGCTGGGATTGACCTGCATGCTTTGGCCAATCATCATACAGCAATGCACTGCGATCCCACAGTGCATTGTGGGTCATTACGCGGCGCTTGAATTTGCCGCGAACACCCCATAATGTTCGTTTTTCGACGAACGGGCGAACACCCGATGTTCAAGTCGAACTTATGTCCATTAATTAATTCTACAGACGCTTACCTCACTGTCTTCATGGATGTTTCCAAAGACGTATCCATTACTTCTTTCTTATATCCTGGGCAGACTTTAGGTCATGACAGGAAGAAGTTGACCAGCTGACCTCATTAGCACACACCCTGCATCATCCACCCTCCTACCTACCCATTCACTTCCAGGTGCATGTTTTTAAATGAAATGCAATCAATCAGTGATCACCCTTCTCACTAATACACAGGCATCAATTTTTTTTCCTACCTTAACATTAATCTTGCATGGATCGTTCATTTGACATTTTGAATTGTGCAGGAAATGAGACTATGTGGAGCAGAGAAAAATAAAAGTTGGTGAACAAACCAAACAGGTGAAAGAGTCCAAAATGTCCTTAAAGGGGTTGTAAACCCTCATGTTTTTTCACCTTAATGCATCCTATGATAGATTGATAGCAGCGTTATTAACTACCACTGCTGTCAATCAAATCCAATGACGCGGGCGCCGGGGGGCAGGGCAGAGTCCTACATTTTGGCATCTTTGGACACCGAATGCTGGATTCAGGAGCGCGCAAGGTAACCCCCTGAGAGAGCACTTCTCCTAGGGGGTTATACGAAGCAGGGAGGAGCTACTAGCGCCACCGGGGGACCTCAGAAGTCGAGGATCGGGGCCACTCTGTGCAAAACGAACTGCATAGTGGAGGTAAATATGACATGTTATTTAAAAAAACATAAAAACAAAGCCTTACAAGCACTTGATCGATTGAACAATTGTTCACAATTTAATCACATAAAAACATCAATCATGTTTTGGGAGCAACAAAACTTCACTTTCATCAGAGCTAGGAGACAGACATGAAACATATAAAAAAATAAAATAAAATAAAGGCTTTTGTCTATAATGTATTAAAAATTCACATTATTAAAGGTTTACCACTTTATAACTAATCATGGTTAAAAAAAGTTAATAACTTAATGTATAAAATAACATTATGTATATAAAAGTAAAAGTTGTTTAAAAATACATAAAGAATAACTGAACAATACATTTTTTTTCTCATTTCATACTGCATTTATTAACTGTATACAGTTTACTGTATAGTAAACTGTATATATATATATTGAAGCCTTGCAAGCCCTATAGGCTGCTCATACATAATACTAGCCCAAAGCTTAATGTGTATGAATAACAGAGTGAAACTGTGTATATCAACATATCACTTGAAATAAAACATGGCTTTGGTGACTAAACATGATTCAAAATAATCTGTAAAACTTACACTAACCTCAGCCTTGAAAAAAGTGTGCATACTTTAGAACAATGAAATGAGTTCTCAAAGGGATCTATCTATAACCTATATTGGAGGATAAATATTTGTCAGCAGATGCATAATATAAAGGAAGTGGAGACAAAAATTGGCAAAGTGAAATGTGAAGGTTACCTATATTTGGTCTGATTTAACATTTCCTTTTGGACTGCAAATGTGTACTGTCGTCAGCAGCAGTTAGACGTGTACACATCACTCTTGCACAGCTTAATTGTAAAAAGATGCCAAGATGGAGAAGGTTTAGAAGATGGATCTCTGGAGAAAGGGGGAGGGGACTGAAGAAAATGTTTCGCTAGTAAAAGACTTGATAGAAACAGAACCTGGAGACCAGATACATATTCTAGAGCTTCCATTTAATTTTACGTCTTGACATAACACACAGTTATCCTTGACAACTCTCTCTTCCTGCTTTAAGAAATAAACCTGAGGATGAAGGATCCTTTGAAGGTTCATTGAATTTAATTATATAATACATTAGCAAGTTGGAAATTGTAGTGTCAGCACAACTAAGACTTGTAAGAAATATTGCGAGGAAGGTGTGAGCATTAAAGAGATGTACATCTGTATAGAGAATGCCATGCATTATAGGATCACTATGGGTGATGCACGATTACTGCTCTTTTATCAATAGCACTTGGTTGTTAACTGTTGAACTTAAAATATTTAATTTAGACATGTCAATGCTTACAATCTATGACTGTGAACATTTTGTATTAACTTTCACTGGTTTAAAAGAAGGCACATTATTTCTTCGGGTGTTACTTCTGTGATTAATTCATGTTGTCTCTTGACCACTGACAGGGCATATGAGATGCCATGCTTTGATTTCCCTAGACACACATACAGGAAAGGCACTTATAGTTGAAACCTTTGAGGCTTTGGAGTATTAAAAGCCAGGAATGGTAGCAATGTCTTATGTCCCTTCAGTGCTTTGGTTTCTGTGGCTTAGCTCCTATTTCCACTACAGATTGCTTCCATTTGTTATCAAGAATATTAGCAAGGAAGCTGCACGGGAAATTAAATGACACTGGGTCATATTTAATTCAACTATGAGATGGGAGAAACATACATCATCTTTTGAAGATCTCTTACCTTGGTATTCTCATACATGCATTTAACCTAGTTTTACATTATCTAAATGTTGTCCTGCTACCAATAAAATACTTTAGGGTGTATCCAACTCAAATTTGTTTTGAGGCCTCATTATTTTATATCTTTATATCCAAATTAGATGAAAGGAGTTGAAGGACACTGGAATATAATTAATGAATATGCCAAAGCTTTTGGAAAAGCCAAATAATACATCAAACATTTATGCTTTCACAGCCTTGTTGTGGTTGCATAGGGAAATGTAATATCGCCTTTTCTTTTATTCATTGAATTTGTCTTACACACTGTATACACAGCATAAATGCAACCAGCTATATACATAAACAGCAGTATATTGTAATAAAAGTAAAATAAAAGAAAATGAACAATAATATACAAATAATATATTTCTTTTCTGCATAAAGTATGTAATAATAAACAAATGTGGTACATTAAAGTAACTATATTCTCTCTATTAAATGTATTTATATATATATATAGATTTATTGTTATTATGTGATCTTAAAGTTGGAATTTTATCAATGGAGTCTTTAGGCACACATTTCTTTGCATTCTGTAAAAAAAAAACTTTTTGCTATCATCACTTATTTTATTCAAAACATGTTCTTGCTTTACTAAGCCTAACCCACCTCAAAATAATGTAGAACCAAAAGCTCTCCATAAGAAAACTTACAACATATAAATCATATGTATAAAATGTCATTTACTAAGTCATGTAGATCATCCTGGAACCTCTGAGGGTTTATGTAGGATGAGTAGATAGCATAAATGGTTACTATCTTAGGCCAACTTAGGCGGGACAGTTGGACTGTGCCCACTGCATCTGCGGAAGAGTGGTGCCATACTTGACTGGTGTGAGTCCTGTGCATGGTGACTCATGGGACAATCAAGCTTTTCTCGAGGTTTGATATTAAGGCATAAGTAAAACATTTTGTTCAGTGCATAGTTAGTCCTGAGGAAGCTGCTCCAGGCCACAAACACATGATTCTGTGGATTTATAGGGCTACATTACTGTGATATTTCAGGACTATGCATCATACGGTAGTTGGTCAAATAATTTGTTTGCATATTTTTAACTGTAATGCCCATTGTATGCATGCTTAATAACCCACATGACTTAATAAATGACAACATTTTATTTATTTATGATTTATATGTTGTTGTAAGCCTTCTTGAGGGTGTCAGAAGTAAAGTCCCTTCTTATGGAGAGTTTTTGGTACTAAAGTGACTGGGGATGAGGCCACTCACAACTTAAAGTAAAACTATAGGTAAAACTTTTCTTTACATTTTGGATAGGGCAAGGGAGAGTTATAACCCCATGCAGATTTCCTTAACTTCCTGTCCCATAGTCAAACAGGAAGTGAGAGGAAATCCCTGCAAATTAGGGAAATTCCTTGGGGATCCACAGGTCACCAGAACTAGCCATGGAAGATTTCCCCTCTATTACTTTTGTGGTTCATTGATAACGGTAAACAGGATAAATAGAGTGGGTGAATCTCCTAAACTGGGGCACAGACAGCAATAAAAACTGACAAGCCCCCCCCCAAAGCTGGTCACCTAAAAAAAAGGGTCCTTTAACTACGAGTGCTGGGCACAGCTGTCTATGGGCAGCGTGATGTCTATGCAATCATGTGATTGCAGGTGAGACGCTTCATTTGCCTGATTTAGCAAGTCCTTGTGGCACAAAGCAATGCACCTGAACATTCCCCTGTAAGATCAGTCTCCTTGTTGTGGGGTTTGTGATTGACACCGCCGTAGGATATGGGCGGTGCTTTCCTTGGAGCCATGGCGTCACTTCCGGTTTCTGTGCCAGTGGGAAACCGGAAGTGACGCCGCGGCTCCGTGGATGGAACACACTGCCGGAGTGGTGCCTTATCTTGGCCGGATTGGTAGGTTCAGACTGTACTCAGTGTAAAAAAGTATTATAGCCTAGGCTATAATAAAATTTAGTTCTGGGTTTTCATATACGTTAAGCTTTGCTTCTTACCAACCCAAAAATGTTGCTAAATAATGTAGTTATATAAATTATTCTGCTATTACTCTTATTGATTAGTTTATTCCAGTGTCTAATGAATAGAAAAAATGTCTGTAAAACATTACATATGAGGTTTTAGGAGCACCCCTGTGTTATATTTTAACTTTACTTGAGTAATTACATGAAAACCTGATTATCAGTGGTTTGGTTTGGTGTTTACACATTGCAAACTGTCCCAATTGATCCGCCTGGCCAATCAAATGTTATTGATGAGTGGGTGTCATTATGTCTATATGTTGTCTTAGCTGACATGGAGAAGAGTGCCTCTCTGCATGCATTGAGCTCTAATATGACTTGTGAGAAGACATTATGTCAGTTGGCTTGGAGTGTTGATATGATAATGAAGATGTTATATTATAGAGTCATGATCTGGCTGTTTTTATGATTTCAGGTAATCTGTTTACAGATTTTGAGCTCCATGCACAGATTAAACAGGCTCAGTCATTAACCTAACGCAAACAACTAGGACATTAAGGGACAAAAATATATTAATAGCCATGAAGTTAGAAAGATAATTTGATACACAAGCCTTCCATCACGCAAGTCCCCCTTCACATCCCCTTTCACATTAGAGCCCCCTTTCCCATTAGGTCTCCCTTTCAAACCAGACCCCCCCCCCCCATGACATAAGAGTCTAATGCCCCGTACACACGGTCGGATTTTCCGACGGAAAATGTGTGATAGGACCTTGTTGTCGGAAATTCCGACCGTGTGTAGGCTCCATCACACATTTTCCATCGGATTTTCCGACACACAAAGTTTGAGAGCTTGCTATAAAATTTTCCGACAACAAAATCCGTTGTTGGAAATTCCGATCGTGTGTACACAAATCCGACAGACAAAGTGCCACACATGCTCAGAATAAATAAAGAGATGAAAGCTATTGGCCACTGCCCCGTTTATAGTCCCGACGTACGTGTTTTACGTCACCGCGTTCAGAACGATCGGATTTTCCGACAACTTTGTGTGACCATGTGTATGCAAGACAAGTTTGAGCCAACATCCGTCGGAAAAAATCCTAGGATTTTGTTGTCGGAATGTCCGAACAAAGTCCGACCGTGTGTACGGGGCATAAGAGTCCCTCCTTTCACACCAGAACCCCCTATCATATTAGAGCCCCTTTACCATCAACTGATAGCTATTGTTTTTCCAAGATAAACTGAAAATTTCTGGCTGTGTTTTTCACATGGCAGTATTGAATAAACATGCATCCAGAACAGCTGGAAAAATGTGGTGATCAGATTGAACCTACATAATGTTCCCTGTACTTTGTACACTTGTCCTCTGAAGTCTATTGCCAGTATAAAAGCCAGCCAGAAACTCAGCACTGGGATGGTGGAAACCCCCCATAATGCACACAGCGGGTGTACAGACCCGGGAACTCAGCACAGGGATGGTGGGAACCCCTCATAATGGGCTCAGCAGGTGTACAGACCTGGGAACTCAGCACAGGAACAGTGAGAGCCCCTTATAATGCGCACAGCGGGGGGTACAGACAGAACTCAGCACAGGGTTGGTGGGAATCCCTCATAATGGGCACAGCAGCCAGCAGGTGTACACACTCAGGAACTCAGCACGAAGATGGTGGGAACCCTCATAATGGGCTCAGAAGGTGTACAGACCTGGGAACTTAGCAAAGGAACAGTGGGAGCCCCTCATAATGTGCACAGCGGTGTACAGATCCAGGAACTCAGCACAGGGATAGTGGGAACCCCTCATAATGGGCACAGCAGGTGTACAGACCCGGGAACTCCACACGGGGATGGTGGGGGCCCCTAATAATGTGCATAGCAGGTGTACAGACCCAGGAACTCAGCACAGGTATGGTGGGAACTCCTTATAATGGGAACATCAGCCAGCAAGTGTACAGACCCGGGAACTCAGCACAGGGATGGTGGGAACCCCTCCTAATGGGCACAGGGAGGCTGCATTTGACAGGCACAGTGAGGCTGCATTTGACGGTCACAGTGAGGCTGCATTTGATGGGCACAGTGAGGCTGTAATTGACGGGCATAGTGAGGCTGCAATTGACAGGCACAGTGAGCCTGCATATGATGTGCACAGTGAGGCTGCAATTGATGGGCACAGTGAGGCTGCATTTGATGGGCACATCATGATGAAATAGACACTTGCATTTGGCAGCGCCATACCCATCTCTCTTTTAGGCTGGGTTCACACTGCTGCGAATTCTATTGCGAATTTGAGCCGTTGCGATCGCTCAAATTCGCAAGTCATTTAAATTACATAGATTAACATTAGTGCCGTTCACATCGACGCGTTGCGAATATAACCTGCGTGAAAAAAAGGTCCTGTGCGAGTTTACTGCGTTGCGAATTTAGTCTCCATAGACATCAATGTAAATCGTTCTTGAATCGCATTGATTGGTTCACATATGTGCGAATTCCACCACACTACTCTCCACAAAAACCAGGAAGTACACAGGAAGTTAAGACCCTTTTTTTTTTTACATTATGATTCCATTGGCTAGACTATCAATCGCAGCTATATCCAACTCCTGAAATTCGCGGTAAAATCGCGGTAAAATCGCGGTAAAATCGCGGTAAATTCGCGGTAAAATCGCGGTAAATTCGCACTGCAGCAGTGTGAACCCAGCCTTAAACTTAAAAAACCAACAGAATCTTGCGAGCTACCATGTGAAAATCCAAATGATAATTAAAGAAGATTAAAGGACAGCTGCTAGCATTGATCAAGTCACATATGCTCGTGCCAAAAAGTTTTATACCAATATAATGCTGCGCTATCCAAATGTAATCATATGGTAACCGTACTAAATCATAATATTACTGGCTGCAGTTAAATAGTGGTGGTGAGATATTCTATTCTGATATAAAAAATCTAGTGAATATAATAATGCAATCTTATAAGTTGCAATCATGAACAATAAAAATTGCAATCCTATGCGATACTTCCAATGATAACCTGTGTAGCATACACACCTCTATATACACATGTAGCATTCATATGAAATAGAAAAATTTGCAACCTTGTGCGATAATTGCAATACTGTGATAATTGCAATACTACCATAATTGCAGTGACAACCTGTAATTTACATAAATCTATATAAAAGTGCATCAATGTACAATAATCAAGAAATAAAGTGAACAGTGTTTAAAGCGCTCTTGTGCCAAACTAATTCATGCATTAGTCTGTGTCCATAAAATCGCAGCATAAAGTCCATTCATAACTACTCCATTCTTCTGGTGCTCATTGCAGATGATAAAACAGATGATATAACAGTAAAGTGCTCATGTCCACTCTTGTGCTCCCCCTTTGGTGTATGCACTCCTTAGAGCGTGTGACCTTGCACCTAAAAAAACATGCTCTTAAACCACATCTGGGTTTATGGTCAGCATTTAAATCCTATGGATGGTTGCTTGCAGCAATATTCATATGGAACAGAGGAAACTGGATAGTGTATTACCATTTTAAAAGTTTTATTAAAATTGACAATATTCCTTATATTAGGGTACTCACATTTAATAGGTGCTATGCTATGAGTGCACCAATCTGTATAAAGCCAAACAAATATAAAAGCGCTGTGCTGATGTGTCCTCTCCTGCTCTGAGAACACTCCACTGTCTCACAAACCGTCCTGTCCCCTCCCCAACATGTGTCGATACCGGGAAATGTCATATATTGTTAACTGCTATATACAGGCAGATGAGATGGTTAGGATGTTGTTGTTTTCAATTATACTGTTTTATATTATTTATTATATATTTTATGTTAGTGACGCTGTGAAGATGTGTCCTTCTCCTTACATCTTGAATGTAAGCTGTAGGGGGATATATAGGTGCATTTTAGGCTAATGAGCACCCTAGAAACCATTATAAACTGATGTTACATGCTGCTGTGTGTTACTGTGCTTGGGTAGTGTGGAGCATTCTGACCTATCAGAAAATGGTCGCGAGCATACAATAAACTATAGAATGTCCGTGGTCTTCAACAAAATGGCCGCGATGACACTATAAAGTGATTGACATCTCAACCGTCCAATAGAATTCCCCCTGAGAAAGATACAACATTTCCCGCTATAGACACATGTTGGGGAGGGGACAGGATGGTTTGTGAGAAAGTGGAGTGTTCTCTGAGTGGGAGAGGACACATCAGCACAGCGCCTTTATATTTGTTTGGCTTGATACAGATTGGTGTGCTCATAGCACCTATTAAATGTGAGTACCCTAATATAGGGAATATTGTCATTTTGAATAAAACTTTTAAAACAGTAATACACCATCCAGTTCCTCTGTTTTCTATATGAATATTGCTGCAAGCAACCATCCATAGGATCTAAATGCTGACCATAAACCCAGATGTGGTTTACAAGCGTGTTTTGACCGAGCTTAGGTGCAAGGTCACATGCTCTAAGGTGAGCACATACACCAAAGGGGAACACAAGAGTAGACAAGAGCACTTTACTGTTATATCATCTGTTTTATCATCTGAAATAAGCACCAGAAGGATGGAGTAGTTATTAATGGACTTTATGCTGCGATTTTATGGACACAGATTAATGCATGAATTAGTTTAGCACAAGAGCACTTTAAACACGGTTCACTTTATTTCTATATTGATTATTGTACATTGATGCACTTTTATATAGATTTATGTAAATTACAGGTTGTCACTGCAATTATCGCAGTATTGCAATTATCGCACAGGGTTGCAAATTTCTCTATTGCACATGAATGCTACATGTGTATATAGAGGTGTGTATGCTATACAGGTTATCATTGGGAGGATTGCATAGGATTGCAGTTTTTATTGTTCATGATCGCAACTTATAATTGCATAAGATTACATTATAATATTCACTAGATTTTTTACATAGGAATAGAATATCTCACCACCACTATTTAACTGCAGCCAGTAATATTATGATTTAGTACGGTTACCGTATGATTACATTTGGATAGCGCAGCATTATATTGGAATAATTCTCTTTTAAACTTACCCAGGTTGTCATTTGACTCATAGGTACTGATCATTGTGGAAGCAAGCAACATTTTTCAAAATACATGAAAGTTCCGTTCTATCCTTGAAATAATTCCACTTCACAAGGCGTTCGAATGAAGAAAAAAAGAGGATAAAGGAGCTTGGACCGTATCAATCAAAATTGAAAATTCAGGAGAAGTCAAGTGATCGTGGTCGAGTTTAAACTGGGAGCTTTTCCATCACTTCTTATAGGAAATGGAGTTGGCCAGCTGGATCCAATGTGAGTCACGACTATTATTGTTTCCCCTGTTTGCTATTTCAAAGTACTGGCGCCGACACGTTGTTGATATCAACAGAGGTTTGCGATCTAAAGAATCTCACTGAAAAGTGCGAGCAGTATGAAAGTACCCAAAGCCATCTTGACAACACTATAAGGCTCCAGTTTTTTGGGAAGCATAGCATTGCTGAACAGCTAGATGAAGGCTACAGAATTGGCATTAGAAGGCACAATGAAGAGGTCACAAAAAATCAACACATCCTGTCTATAATAATAGACTGTGTGAAATTTTGTGGTGCATTTGAGCTGGCTTTGCGTGGCCATGACGAGAGAAAGAGATCAGATAATCCCGGGATATTTAGTGGCTTGGTCGATTTTGTTGCTTCTCTTGATGGAGTTTTGAAAGAGCACCTTGAGAATGCTACTGTTTTTAAGGGAACTACGAAAGCTGTTGGACTGTATGTTATCTATTGTGAAGGAGCACATTATCTAAGGAGCACAGAGCAGCGATTTTCTCTTAATCCCAGCCGACGAGACCACCGATATTGCCACCTTGTGCTTGTACTGCGCTACACTGATGCCAAAAGCAACGTACAGGAGAGTTTTTTTTAGTTTTTTCCTCTGTATTCGACTACAGCGGATTCCATTGCTACAGCATTACAAGAGTGCCTTGCTGTCATCCTTCCAGAGAATGAGAAGAGCAAACTCATGTCCCAAGCGTATGATGGAGCCAACGTGATGAGGGGTGCCACTGCAGGTGTTCAAACGAAGATGCAAGATGTGTACCCAAATGCCCATTACATCCACTGCTATGCACATCAGCTCAATCTAATAAGGCAACAGGCCACTTCTCAAATACCCAACGTGAAAATTTATTTTGCTAACCTTGGATGATTTGCCAGCTTTTTTGCAAGATCACCCAAGCGCACAGATGTTCTTGATAAAGTAGTTGCCCATAGACTACCAACATCAAGCAGTGTCAGATGGAATTTCCACAACCTTGCCTTCAATACAGTGTTTGAGCTCTGAGAGGACCTCATCCGCTCTTTTGAAACTTTATGAGTCTCAGGTGACTTTGACACTGTTACCGTCAGAGAGGAAGGAGCCTTTGCCGTGCTGCTGGAGGATTCGAATTTTATGTTTTTTTGACACTTTTTGACAACATCATGCCGCATGTGGACCTCCTCTATGCCAAACTCCAGAAAAAGGACATAGATTCAGTCCACATTAAGGGGAGAATCCAGCAGTTCCAGCAGGATGTACAGACGATCAGGTAGCAGCTGTATTCCTCCTATTCCATGTGTTATTATTATTATTATTATTATTATTATTTTTATCATTATTACTCATATATTTTGCAGAAACTCTCTTCCATCCCTGGTTCACCAAAACAGTGAAGGTGGTTCTCAACCGAAGAGGCCTGCTCGCTCAATCCAGAAGTCCAAAGGTTAGTTTTTATTTGTTGCAATATTTGTCTTTTTGATAGTTCCCTCTTATACAGTCAGGTCCATAAATATTGGGACATCGACACATTTCTAATCTTTTTGGCTCTATACACCACCACAAGGGATTTGAAATGAAACAAACAAAATGTTCTTTAACTGCAGACTTTCAGCTTTACATCCAAATCAGGTGAATGGTGTAGGAATTACAAGTTTGTATATGTGCCTCCCACTTTTTAAGGGACCAAAAGTAATGGGGCAATTGGCTGCTCAGCTGTTCCATGGTCAGGTGTGTGTTATTCCCTCTTTATCCCACAAGGAGCAGATAAAAGGTCCAGGTCCATAACTGTGATGGATGAACAAAGAATTCTTTCCCTGGTGAAGAAAACACCCTTCATAACAGTTGGCCAGATTAAGAACACTCTACAGGAGGTAGGTGTATGTGTGTCAAAGCCAACAATCAAGAGAAGACTTCACCAGAATGAATACAGAGGGTTCACCACAAGATGTAAACCATTGATGAGCCGCAAAAACAGGAAGGCCAGATTAGAGTTTGCCAAACAACATCTAAAAAAGCCTCCACAGTTCTGGAACAACATTCTATGGACAGATGTGACCAAGATCAACTTGTACCACAGTGATGGGAAGAGAAGAGTATGGAGAAGGAAAGGAACTGCTCATGATCCGAAGCATACCACCTCATTAGTGAAGCATGGTGGTGGTAGTGTCATGGCGTGGGCATGTATGGCTGCCAATGGAACTGGTTCTCTTGTATTTATTGATGATGTAACTGCTGACAAAAGCAGCAGGATGAATTCTGAAGTGTTTTGGGCAATATTATCTGCTCATATTCAGCAAAATGCTTCAGAACTCATTGGACCGCGCTTCACAGTGCAGATGGACAATGACCCGAAGCATACTGCGAAAGCAACTGACTCGGTTGAATTGATGATAGGCAACTCCTATCCTCATATTGATTAGTGGTTCCAAATTAATAATAACTACTGCAGTAGGGAACAGACACAAAAGATACGCTCAGCATCTTTCCAAATTACTGTTCTGCTTTATTATGACGCAATTGAAGGTTTTTATGCACATGATTACGTAGGTATCACATTAATATTACAATTGTAGGTTTATCGTAACAAGGGGCGTTACATAGGCAGGCTAATTCTAATCAGGACTCAAAAGAATGTAAACATTTACTGAAAACATTATTAGTGCCGTGTGCACAGTGAGGGCAGAGTGCAATACATACAAAATACAATACAATTATATACAGAACTTACAAATTTCCATTACAGTCTCCCCTCTTTTGATCAATATTTTGATCACTAACCATACCTGCTATCACCTTTTAACCTGGAACCTCCACATGCTTAGGTGGAGGTAGTCCTAGCCAAAGAGGCAAAAAAATACTCCATTGTGGAGAAAATAATAGCTGAGCAACTTTTTCATTACCAAATGACTTTTCATTGTGAAAAACAAATGATTGATAAGACATATTTACAGAGTACTGGCTGTACACTCCTGTGGCCAGAATGGCCTTCTAGCTTAATTGTTGGCATGCTGACTTATCAGCATATGTAAACACAGACAATTCTACATAAAATGGAAGACGTACAAAAGACAAGATATGACTTCAACATGGCTAAACTACTTTTCAAATATATATATATCCCTTACAATTAAAGTAATTTAATCAAAAAGTACCCTAGACTGTGATCACAAGAGGGAAACAAATCAAACACAGAGATTTCTTTAATTTAGTCATTTTTGCAGTGTCTGGTGTGGATCCAGGTGACTTTTCCTTCAAGTTTTGCAAAAACTGTACATGAAATAGATGCTGTATTGAGTCTCCAAACATTTCCTTATATATAAATGTCTCTTAACAATCCAAAAGTCACCTGGCTTTAGTTTTAGATCCTTCCAAACTTTTAGGATCTGGAATTAGGGAGAAAACACATAAATGAGTTTGTAAAAAACCTTAAAAGATCATCAGCATTCTCCGTGAGATCCGAATGGAGGACTTCAGCTGCTGAGACAAAATATAAGCAAGTGAGTAACACACTCCCAAACAAAATCTCATAGGGAGAGAGTCCAATATCCCCCTTAGGGGCTTCATAAAATATAAGAAAACATTCAGGCAAAAGTTTTCTAGTTTCTTACTCTACTTTGTCCGCTACATTGTAGACAGTAAGGGGTGTAAAAATAAAACCTCAAAACTTCTAGTAAGGACTCTCCTATAAAAAATGATTTCTTTTGTTACTCTCTGTACTTTCTGCACTCTATATTTACAAACTACTTCTGATAACACTTTTTACTGTGGCCTTTGCAGTAGCATTTGCTACTGGACATCCAAAAAACATGTCCATACAGACAAAATGCATACTCAAATCTACAAAAAATGTAATATCTGGGTCTTCAGGGAGTGTGTCCTGCACTGGGCTCACAGCAGCTGATTCCTATGTCATCAATTTAACACATGCGTCTTTTCCTTTCTTTTGAATAAATGTACGCATTTTTCATTGTTAGATTTCTACATAAACAAACTCATATTTTAAACCTTTCATTAGACAAACATTTAGTTAGCTGTAAATTTGCTGCACAGAATGTCGGACCATTGACCAAAACAATATCTAACTTTGTCTAATAGCACCTTTGCATAAAAGCTACAGCTCTGATATATCGGGGTGAACCCTTCATTACTGGGTCCAGCTTGCATAAATATATTACAATGGCTTGTTTTCTATCACACTGTTTGTGTAAGAACTCCAGTTTCATGTTTCAAAAGACAACTTCTTCCTGGCAATATTATAATAAATGATAACAATACCCTGCGGTCATGGAGAGATGCCCATAAATCCAAACTATTCTTCTGCTTATACCACTTCACTTACAAGAAAAAGGGGCACATCATTTCACAATCCACACATTCTGCTTTGGATTTCAAAAATAAAAATAAATAAAAACAAAAGGACCAAGAATCTGTATGATGGACCAGAAAGCATCAAAAACTATAAAACAACTGGCTGCAGGCAGCATCTATCCTAACAGGGTGTGTGGACTTGATGTGATGGGTCTGTTATATTTAAATTTTATTTAATATTACTCTTACATCATGGACCACACATCAAGTTTTCATCAAAAACCTTACAATATCATTTTTGTAGAAAAACTTCTTATGTATTCCATCCATCTTGGCTTTGTTAAATATTATGGCAGCTTTATTCAAAATAACAACCTCATCTTAATCTTTTTTTTCTCTCAATAAGGGCTTATTGTATAAATGTAAAATTACAAAATTGTTATCTTAATCTAAACTAATCTCATTCATTACAAATTTCCCCATTAACCTGGACTTCATTTCCAACCAAAGGTTGTCTAAACCATGTTCAATATATCTATATTATTGTTAAAATTGTTAAACTCATATTAGAAATGAATACTCATTACTACTTAATTTTACTTAATTTCCCTTTTTTAAATGCACTGTTTCCACTATCAAAGGATATTCAATTTGTGTAATACACGGTTAAATGTAACCTTCATTTTACCATGTTTGGAAAACAGATTTAAAATAATTGTGATCACATTGTTTACCATTAGATTCGTTAACCCGGCACATTTTGTTATAAATGTTTTGTCTAAAAAACTGGAATTGGCATGATGTCCTTCCAGCTTATCACTAACCTCTCATCCCAGCCACATTTCTTTCATGAGAGCACAAAGGAGGGGGTCACATCTGCGTACATGACACACACAAGCAATAGAACTAAAGGTCCCAGCATTCGCACACACACCAATATCTCTCTAAAATCGCTTACATTTTTCCCATTTGTACACAACACATGCATATCATTCTCTCACTTTCTTTTAACTCTTTAATATTTCCCTGCCTAAATTCTGCTTTCCTTATTTTGTTTAAATAACTTTTATATCTAGCTTCTATGATTCTATGATCAGATGGGGAGCCACAGTGCTCATCCCATCTTCCCTCTCTGACAACATATAAAGTATTCTGTTTTACCTCTCATTTCTCTGTTTCTGACTTTTACTAGTTGTAGTGCCTGATCCCAAATTCATCCCACAACTTAACATGAAAATGTCCCTTTCTGTCTAGTTCTAATGTCACCCTTGATCCATCCTGCTCACATAGATAACTGTTTCTTTAGCTATTTACTCTGCACGATTCTTAGTCCCTGTGGACTTTGGTAACCCAGTTACCCATTGTGGATCCCTGTCCACTCTAACCATTAATCTAGGGGCTCAGTATAGGCGGAACCGCACCTTTGGTTCATATGTAGTGCTCCTCTTGCGCTGGGCATTTTTGAGGGTCTCTTACCCTTCATTCCCTTACTTAATTCAATGCCCATAATGACTGGCCAGTCTTCTCTCTTCTCTACTTGTGCCTATACCCTCTTGCCTCTAAACTACTTTATCTAGCAGATGTACTACATATACCTGTGAACAGTACTATTCTTCCCTTTCTTATTTATAACACTCCGATGGACAATAGACAGGGACAACATAACATATAACCACCAATCAATACAGTTCGATTAAGGGGAGTAAAATAGGTACCCTTTGTCCCGAAAATGCCTTACCGATCAAGGAAGTCTGATAACTCAAATGTAAGCAAAAGGCTTACCTCAGCCGGCTGATTATCAGAAATTCCCGGATCGTCTCAAGCTCCTCGTTTCGGATACTCAGGGTCACCTGGAATCCCCTCCTAAGGCAAAGCTCGCCATGCTGACTCGGTTGAATTGATGATAGGCAACTCCTATCCTCATATTGATTAGTGGTTCCAAATTAATAATAACTACTGCAGTAGGGAACAGACACAAAAGATACGCTCAGCATCTTTCCAAATTACTGTTCTGCTTTATTATGACGCAATTGAAGGTTTTTATGCACATGATTACGTAGGTATCACATTAATATTAGAATTGTAGGTTTATCGTAACAAGGGGCGTTACATAGACAGGCTAATTCTAATCAGGACTCAAAAGAATGTAAACATTTACTGAAAACATTATTATAGCCGTGTGCACAGTGAGGGCAGAGTGCAATACATACAAAATACAATACAATTATATACAGAACTTACAAATTTCCATTACAGCAACCAAAGAGTTTTTTAAGGGAAAGAAGTGGAATGTTATGCAATGGCCAAGTCAATCACCTGACCTGAATCCGATTGAGCATGCATTTCACTTGCTAAAGACAAAACTGAAGGGAAAATGCCCCAAGAACAAGCAGGAACTGAAGACAGTTGCAGTAGAGGCCTGGCAGATCATCACCAGGGATGAAACCCAGCATCTGATGATGTCTATGCGTTCCAGACTTCAGGCTGTAATTGACTGCAAAGGATTTGCAACCAAGCATTAAAAAAGTGAAAGTTTGATGGATGATTGTTAATCTGTCCCATTACTTTTGGTTCCTTAAAAAGTGGGAGGCACATATACAAACTGTTGTAATTCCTACACAGTTCACCTGATTTGGATTTAAATACCCTCAAATTAAAGCTGAAAGTCTGCAGTTAAAGCACATCTTGTTTGTTTCATTCCAAATCCATTGTGGCGGTGTATAGAGCTAAAAAGATTAGAATTGTGTCGATGTCCCAATATTTATGGACCTGACTGTAGATATGAAGATTGGAAAGAAAGATATTTTTCTTGCAATATTCATCTAAAAATATAGGTGAAAAGCCCTAGGGCTAACGCTGCTCTAAAACTATGTGGTAAAAAATATATCAAGAAAGCTGCTGGCATCAAGAAGTCCAGTACAAAAACTTCAAATACAGTGCAAATATCCAACAGAAGATTTAGCACTAATTAAACATATATAAATGTGAATATAATTTAAAAATAAATGAAAAAATACCAAAGTGAAAAAAAGAAAAAAGTGAAAAAAAGAAAGGTCCCATCAAAAAACAAGTCCATAAACAGTGTCCATCAAGATGAGTAAGTTGAATTGCAGAAAAACAATTGTGACAAAATCTTATAAAACAAACAAAACAATCACCACCCAAAGTGTGTAGATAACCTGCTTACCAGAAAGGGATGACCGCCGTAGCAGTCTCGCCCAGCTTTAGGGAAGTCTGGTCTCCCTCAACCCTTTATGGAATATACAAGAATCCCGCTGCTGCAATAGGTACTCAAAGACACAAAGCAAAGAGGACTTCCATGGTGTAGTATGTTCGATAAAATTTAATACAAAATACGTATTGCACTTACAAGAAAGAAGTAATCTATCGGCAAAAGAGCAGTATGGATACAATAAGCCAAAGTTTGCAATGTAACCATCAGTCTCACTCTACTTCCTATCTCGTCATCCACCGTCTCGGAAGAAACGAACGTGATGACGTTACCATTGGAGGCTCAACCCCAGGAGCCTCGGGTGGAGCCACCGACGGTAACGTCATCACGTTCGTTTCTACGAACGTACTACTGGCGCAAATGTGAACGTGGCTTGTATTTGTATTCTGTCTCCTTTACTCAGATTCAGAGTTTATTTGTTGTTGTTTGTTGTACAATAAAGTTTGTTTACTGTTTAAAAAAATTCACTGATTCATGGTACATTTATTGCATTCTTTAACAGCTGACTTAAACATTAACATTTTCTAAAGTTTATGTAGCAGTAATGATACATAATCACCTGATAAATGGTTATTTACAGTCCTTCATTACTAACAGTTTAATTTTTCAGTTTGTTTGAGAAAATGAAACCCTGTGCTACTTAAATTAACTACTTACAGAGGAAGTAAACCCTGATGGGTATTACTTCCTCTTTTGTTCCCTGCAAAGTAAAAGTATAATGGGCTAGTATGCATCGCATACTAGCCTATTATGTTGCACTTACCTGCAACCTGTGACTGTCCGGTGTCGCATGACATCAATCCCACGCATGCATGTGGTAGCCGTCAGTCATGGCACTTGCTAGTGAAAAAACTACGCGGAGGGGCGTTTCTCCACTGAGCATGCGCCGATGATGTTGGCGCAAGCATATATGTTAAATCTCTCCTAAACCATGGAGGTTTTAGGAGATATTTCCAGTGCCTACAGGTTTACAACCACTTTAACTTTAACAGCGACTAGGTTTACAACCACTTTAACTAATACTTGTCTTGGAAAAGACTGGCTGCTTACATAAAGATCTAATTTATACAGTTTAAGGGTATATAAGTTGATCCTTGATCCGAACCCATGATTCCTCACGTAGCAATCAATCTGGAAGATTCATATGCACGTAATTTAAGAATAAATTTGACAACATTTTTTTCTTTTAAAAATCCTTTGATGTCAATTTACCTACCATTCAGTCCCCCATACAAACTCCACTAACCATATTTTTCAAAATGTTATAAGACCACCCATCACACATATACTGCGGCAGGGCGGCTCTATTGTGCGAAATGATGTACCTGTATGTCGTTTCATGCAATAGATACTGTCCGCAGTCCACCCACGATCGCTGCGCAGAGAGGCAGAACGGGGATGTAAACAAGGCGGATCCCCGTTCTGACAGGGAACATGGAGATCTGCTCTTCCTAGTGATCAGGAACAGCGATCTCTGTGTTGTCCCAGTAAGCCCAGCCCCCACACAGTTAGAATACACCCAGGGAACTCAGTTAACCGCTTGATCGCCCCCTAGTGTTAACCCCTTCCCTGCCAGTGTCATTTATACATTGATCAGTGTATTTTTTTTAGCAATGATCACAATAATAATGTCACTGGTTCCCAAAAAGTGTGACTTGGGGTCAGATTTGTCTGCCGCAATGTCGCAGTCCCGCAAAAAAAACGCAGATCACTGCTATTATCAGTAAAGACATAAAAAACCCATAAAAGTCCATAAATCTATCCCTTATTTTGTAGACGCAATAACTTTTAAGCAAACCAATCAATATACACTTATTGCGATTTATTTTTACCAAAAATACGTAGCAGAAAACGTATTGGCCTAAACTGATGAATAAATTTGTATTTTTATTTTTTTGGATATGTGTTATAGCAGAAAGTAAAAAATATTGTTTTCTTTTTCAAAATTGTCGGTCTTTTTTTGTTTATAGCCCAAAAAATAAAAACCACAGAGGTGATCAAATACAAAAAAGAAAAAAAAGAAGACCAAAAGAAAGCTCTATTTGTGGGGAAAAAAGGACATCAGT
The DNA here is from genome assembly GCF_042186555.1 of Aquarana catesbeiana. NCBI lineage: Eukaryota > Metazoa > Chordata > Amphibia > Anura > Ranidae > Aquarana > Aquarana catesbeiana. The sequence continues at coordinate 449,766,272 of NC_133325.1, forward strand.
TTTGTTTGGGTACAACGTTGCAGGACCGCGCAATTGTCTGTTAGACCCCTTTCACACTGGGGTGCTTTTCAGGCATTTTAGCGCTAAAAATAGTGCCTGTAAAGTGCCTGAAAAGTGCCTCTCATGTCTCCCAGTGTGAAAGCCCAAGTGCTTTCACACTAGGGCGGTGCATTTGCAGGATGGAAAAAAAAGTCCTGCAAGCAGTATCTTTGGGGCAGTGTGGGAGCAGTGTATACACCGCTCCCAAAACACCCTGCCCATTGAAATGAATGGGCTGTGCCGCAACACGGGCACTTTCATCACTTTCTTTGGTCCAGCTAGAGGCCGAAAAGCACCGCTAAAATGATGGTAAAGTGCTGCTAAATCCCTCTGTCCCTGTGAAAGTAGCCTAAAAGAGACACAGCGCCGTATCGCAAAAAATGGCCTGGTCATTACGGGGGTAATTCCTTCCGGGACTGAAGTGGTTAAAAATCACATAAATCAAGTAATCACATAAAATGTGACCTGTACTGTCTTAGATCTTGTTTTGATAATATTTCCATGTATTTGATTTCCAGGACATGGGCTCTGTTGTAAAGTGTAACACTATAACCACTTCAGCCCCGGAGAATTTGGCTGCTCAATGACCAGAGCACTTTTTACCATTTGGCACTGCACTGCTTTAACTGGTAATTGTGCAGTCATGCAATGCTGTACCCAAACGAAATTTGCGTCCTGTTTTCCCACAGAGTTTCCCACAAACAGAGTTTTTCTTTTTATAGTATTTGATTGCCTCTACGATTTTTATTTTTTGCGATATAAAATTGCTGAGAGGTATGTTGAGCCCATTGAATATTTTATTTTTTGTCACAAGTGATTGAAAAATGACAAAAAATAAATAAAAATAACACAAAGTTGTCACTAAATGATATATTGCTCACACGTGCCATGGTTATATGTGGAATTACACCCCAAAATACATTCTGATGCTTCTCATAGGTACGGGGATGCCACATGTGTGAGACTTTTTGGGAGCCTAGCCGCGTACAGGACCGCAAAAATCAAGCACCGCCTTAAGGATTTCTAAGGGTGTAAATGTTTGATTTCACTCCTCACTACCTATCACGGTTTTCAAGGCCATAAAATGCCAAGAAAGCACAACCCCCCCCAAAATGACACCATTTTGGAAAGTAGACACCCCAAGCTATTTGATGGGAGGCATGTTGAGTCCATGGAATATTTTACATTTTGCCACAAGTTGCGGGAAAATTTAATTTTTTTTTTTTTTGCACAAAGTTGTCACTAAATGATCTATTGCTCAAACATGCCATGTGAAATTACACCCCAAAATGCATTCTGCTGCTTCTCCTGAGTATGAGGATACCACATGTGTGAGACTTTTTTGGAGCCTAGCCATGTACGGGAACCCGAAAACCAAATACTGCCTTCAGGCTTTCTAAGGGTGTACATTTTTTATTTCACTCCACACTGCCTATCACAGTTTCGGAGGCCATGAAATGCCCAGATAACACAAAACCCCCCAAATGACCCCATTTTGGAAAGTAGACACCCCAAGCTATTTGCTGAGAGGCATGTTGAGTATTTTGCAGATCTCGCTTTTTGTCACAAAGTTTTGAAAATTGAAAAAAGAAAATAAAAATACATTTTTCTTTTCTTTCTTCATTTTCAAAAATAAATGAGATCTGCAAAATACTCACCATGCCTCTTAGCAAATACCTTGGGGTGTCTACTTTCCAAACTGGGGTCATTTTGGGGGGGGGGGGGGTTGTGCTATCTGGACATTTCAGGACCTCAGTAACTGTGATAGGTAGTGAGGAGTAAATTTACAATTTTACGCCTTAAGAAAGCCTGAAGACGGTGCTTGATTTTTGGGGTCCTGTACGTGGCTAGGCTCCCAAAAAGTCTCACACATGTGCTATCCCCGTACACAGGAGAAGCAGCAGAATGTATTTTGGAGTGTAATTCCACATATAACCATGCCATGTTTGAACAATATATCACTTAGTGACAACTTTGTGTAAAAAAAAAAATAATAATTTTCCCGAAACTTTTGTCAAAATTTTAAATATTCCATGGACACAACATCAGCAAAAAGCTTGAAGTGTCTTCTTTCCAAAATGGGGTCATTTGTGGGGGTTTTGTGCTATCTTGACATTTCAGGGCCTCCGAAACTGTGATAGGTAGTGAGAAAGTGAAATCACCATTTTAAGCCCTTAGAAAGCCTGAAGGTGGTACTTGGTTTTCGGGGTCCTGTACGCTGCTAGGCTCCCAAAAAGTCTCACACATGAGGTATCCCTGTACTCAGGAGAAGCAGCAGAATGTATTTTGGGGTGTAATTCCACATATAACCATGCCATGTTTGAACAATATATCATTTAGTGGCAACTTTGTGCAAAAAAAAAAAAGTGTAATTTTCCCGAAACTCGTAGCAAAATATAAAATATTCCATGAACTCAACATGTCTATCAGCAAATAGCATGGGGTGTCTACTTTCCAAAAAGGGGTCATTTAGGGGGTTTTGAACTGTCCTGGCATTTTATGCACAACATTTAGAAGCTTATGTCACACATCACCCACTCTTCTAGCCACTTGAAGACAAAGCCCTTTCTGACAATTTTTGTTTACATGAAAAAACATTATTTTTTTGCTAGAAAATTACTTTGAACCCCCAAACAGTATATATATTTTTTTTAAGCAAAGGCCCTACAGATTATTTGCGCAGCGATTTTTCAAACGCAACTTTTTTTGAGAAAACACACTTTTTTAAATTTTAATGCACTAAAACTCACTATATTGCCCAAATGTTTGATGAAATAAAAAAGATGATCTCATGTCGAGTACATGGATACCAAACACGACATGCTTTAAAATTGTGCACAAACGTGCAGCGGCGACAAACTACATACATTTTTAAAAGCCTTTAAAAGCGTTTACAGGTTACCATTTTAGATTTACAGAGGAGTTCTACTGCTAAAATTACTGCCCTCGATCTGACCTTCGTGGTGATACTTCACATGCATGGTGTAATTGCTGTTTGCATATGACACCAGACCTACGCTTGCATTCGCCTTTTTTTTTTTTTTTTTTAAACTGTTCCTTTCACTTTTTTTTTTTTTATCATTTTTATCTCAGGGAATGTAAATATCCCCTATGATAGCAATAGGTAGTGACAGGTACTTTTTTTAAATAAAATTTGGGTCTTTTCCTCTGCCCTCAAAGCATCTGACCACACCAAGATCGGTGTGATAAAAAGCTTTGCCAATTTCCCAATGGCGCTGTTTATATCCGGCGAAACCTAAATCATGAAATGCTCCTAGATTCCGGTTTCTTAGGCCATAGAGATGATTGGAGCCATTCTGGTCTCTGATCAGCTCCATGGTCAGCTGGCGGAACCACTGGCTGCATTCTCGGGTTTCCTGTTGGGACAGGAGAGCCCGAGCCCGAGAAAACCATGGAAGACGGTGGGGGGGGATGTTCCCTCCCACTGCTTGTAAAAGCAGTCTAGAGGCTAATTGCTTTTACATGAAAGCCTACCGCTGGCTGAAAAGATGATACCTAAACCTGCAGGTATCATTCTGGTATAACCACTCAAAGTCCAGCAACATACCCAACATACCAGTATGTTGCTGGTCCTTGTTGGGCATTAGGGATGAGCTTCGTGTTCGAGTCGAACCCATGTTCGACTCGAACATCGGCTGTTCGATCGTTCGCCGAATTGCGAACGTTATGGTCCGTTCGCGCTAAATTCGTGTGGCGCGTCACGGCCCATAATTCACTGCGGCATCGCAGTGCATTGCTGGCTGATGATTGGCCAAGCATGCACTATGACCCGCATGCTTGGCCAATCACAGCGCCGTCAGTAGAGAGAGCTGTAATTGGCCAAAGCCAGGGTGGCTTTGGCCAATTATGGCTCAGGGGATTTAGTACACACCCCACACTATATAAGGCCGCCTGCACGGCGGCCCTGTGTAGTGTGTGTTCCGGTGTGCTGAGAGATAGAGAGAGAGAGAGACAGTGTCATTTGATTTGAGTTAGATAGATTAGGCAGAACAGTCAGTCAGTTAGCTGCACTTACAGTGTATTGTGTATATATATACATCCCAGGTGTTGCATATATATATATACACTGTATTCAGTTTAGCTAGATCCGTTCCTGTTATCTTCTATCTAGACTATTTACATTTAATGCAGTGCGTCCTGCTCACAGTGTTCAGCTAGATCCGTTCCTGCTATTTACATTTAGTGCAGTGCGTCCTGCTCACAGTGTTCAGCTAGATCCGTTCCTGTTATCTTCTAGACTATTTACATTTAGTGCAGTGCGTCCTGCTCACAGTGTTCAGCTAGATCCGTTCCTGCAATTTACATTTAGTGCAGTGCGTCCTGCTCACAGTGTTCAGCTAGATCCGTTCCTGCTATTTACATTTAGTGCAGTGCGTCCTGCTCACAGTGTTCAGCTAGATCCGTTCCTGCTATTTACATTTAGTGCAGTGCGTCCTGCTCACAGTGTTCAGCTAGATCCGTTCCTGCTATTTACATTTAGTGCAGTGCGTCTTGCTCACAGTGTTCAGCTAGATCCGTTCCTGCTATTTACATTTAGTGCAGTGCGTCCTGCTCACAGTGTTCAGCTAGATCCGTTCCTGCTATTTACATTTAGTGCAGTGCGTCCTGCTCACAGTGTTCAGCTAGATCCGTTCCTGCTATTTACATTTAGTGCAGTGCGTCCTGCTCACAGTGTTCAGCTAGAGCCGTTCCTGCTATTTACATTTAGTGCAGTGCGTCCTGCTCACAGTGTTCAGCTAGATCCGTTCCTGTTATCTTCTAGACTATTTACATTTAGTGCAGTGCGTCCTGCTCACAGTGTTCAGCTAGATCCGTTCCTGCTATTTACATTTAGTGCAGTGCGTCCTGCTCACAGTGTTCAGCTAGATCCGTTCCTGTTATCTTCTAGACTATTTACATTTAGTGCAGTGCGTCCTGCTCACAGTGTTCAGCTAGATCCGTTCCTGTTATCTTCTAGACTATTTACATTTAGTGCAGTGCGTCCTGCTCACAGTGTTCAGCTAGATCCGTTCCTGCTATTTACATTTAGTGCAGTGCGTCCTGCTCACAGTGTTCAGCTAGATCCGTTCCTGTTATCTTCTAGACTATTTACATTTAGTGCAGTGCGTCCTGCTCACAGTGTTCAGCTAGATCCGTTCCTGTTATCTTCTAGACTATTTACATTTAGTGCAGTGCGTCCTGCTCACAGTGTTCAGCTAGATCCGTTCCTGTTATCTTCTAGACTATTTACATTTAGTGCAGTGCGTCCTGCTCACAGTGTTCAGCTAGATCCGTTCCTGTTATCTTCTAGACTATTTACATTTAGTGCAGTGCGTCCTGCTCACAGTGTTCAGCTAGATCCGTTCCTGTTAAATTCCTACTGACAGGCAGGCTTGTCTGGTTACAGTATATAAAGCTACCTGAAGAAAATTACAGGTGTTCTATTTGATCCTATTAGTACCACGGTCAGGCAGCTAGACTATTTACATTTAGTACAGTGCGTCCTGCTCACAGTGTTCAGCTAGATCCGTTCCTGTTATCTTCCTACTGACAGGCAGGCTTGTCTGGTTACAGTATATAAAGCTACCTGAAGAAAATTACAGGTGTTCTATTTGATCCTATTAGTACCACGGTCAGGCAGCTAGACTATTTACATTTAGTACAGTGCGTCCTGCTCACAGTGTACAGCTAGATCCGTTCCTGTTATCTTCCTACTGACAGGCAGGCTTGTCTGGTTACAGTATATAAAGCTACCTGAAGAAAATTACAGGTGTTCTATTTGATCCTATTAGTACCACGGTCAGGCAGCTAGACTATTTACATTTAGTACAGTGCGTCCTGCTCACAGTGTTCAGCTAGATCCGTTCCTGTTATCTTCCTACTGACAGGCAGGCTTGTCTGGTTACAGTATATAAAGCTACTTGAAGAAAATTACAGGTGTTCTATTTGATCCTATTAGTACCACGGTCAGGCAGCTAGACTATTTACATTTAGTACAGTGCGTCCTGCTCACAGTGTACAGCTAGATCCGTTCCTGTTATCTTCCTACTGACAGGCAGGCTTGTCTGGTTACAGTATATAAAGCTACCTGAAGAAAATTACAGGTGTTCTATTTGATCCTATTAGTACCACGGTCAGGCAGCTAGACTATTTACATTTAGTACAGTGCGTCCTGCTCACAGTGTTCAGCTAGATCCGTTCCTGTTATCTTCCTACTGACAGGCAGGCTTGTCTGGTTACAGTATATAAAGCTACTTGAAGAAAATTACAGGTGTTCTATCCCAGCTTAGTGCAGCTACAGGCCATTAGTATGTCTGGAAGGCCAAGAAGGAGAGGCAGACAGTCACAAGCCAATAAGAGAGGGCAAGCAGGCTCTGTGTCTAGTGCTGGTCGTGGAGATGGTGCATCCTCATCAGCACGTGGCCATGGGACACGCTTGGCCTTTTTTTCGGCAGCTGGCCGTGTTGAGCCGCAACATGCGGAAGACTTGGTCGAGTGGATGACCAAGCCGTCCTCATCCTCCTCATCCTCTCTCACCCATGCCCAGGGTGCTTTGTCTGGCAAAGCAGCGGCCTCTTCCCTCAGCTCAATGTCATCAGTGACTCCTTCCCTAGCTCCACCATGTCCTCATGAGGATTCCCTCGAACTGTTTGACCACAGTGTTGGGTACATGCTCCAGGAGGATGCCCAGCGTTTGGAAGGCTCTGATGACGATACTGAGCTCGATGAAGGCAGTAACATGAGCACGGACAGAGGGGGTGCCCAAGAAGGACAGCAATCTGGCAGTCATGCTCCCCCTGCTGCAGCATACTGCCAGGTTTGCTCCAGTGATGAGGAGGGAGGGGATGATGAGGTCACTGACTCAACGTGGGTGCCTGATAGGAGAGAGGAGGAGGAGGAGGAGGAGGAGGAGGAGGCGGCGGCACATCACCAACGAGGCAGGATGCCCTCCAGGGGCCAGCCTAAGGGCAGCACATTGACTGCATCACACCCCAAAGCTCCACATGTGCAGGGCGCTGCAGTCTCTGCGCGTTATTCAAAAAGTTCTTTGGTGTGGGCCTTTTTTGAGACGAGTGCATCAGATCGCACCGCTGCTATTTGCAACATATGTCTCAAGCGTATCTCGCGTGGCCAAAACATCTCCCGCTTGGGTACCACATGCTTGACCAGACATATGTTGACCTGCCATGCAGTTCATTGGCAAGCGTATCTAAAAGACCCACACCAAAGAACAAAGAGGATCTCTCCTTGCTCCTCATCAGCTGAGATTTCCAACCCCACTAGACCTTCAGTCCTCTCTGAGACCTGCAGTGAGAGGAATGAAGGTGTAGAATTAGGTGTGTCACAGCCAAGTACTTGTGGGCAATCTGCTTTTGGTACACCGACGTCAGATTGTACCAGGCAAATTTCCCTGCCCCAGCTGCTGCACCGCCGAAAGAAGTTTGCTCCCAGCCATTCACATGCCCAGCGGTTGAATGCTAGCTTGGCAAAATTGCTAGCACTTCAACTGCTGCCTTTTCAGTTGGTAGACTCTGCCCCCTTCCGTGAGTTTGTGGAATGTGCGGTTCCTCAGTGGCAGGTACCCAAACGCCACTTTTTCTCACGGAAGGCGATTCCGGCTCTCTACCGGCATGTGGAAGGCAATGTCCATGCCTCGCTGGACAGGGCGGTCAGCGGTAAGGTGCATATTACCGCTGACTCATGGTCCAGCAGGCATGGACAGGGACGTTACCTAAGTTTCACGGCGCATTGGGTGACTCTGCTGGCAGCTGGGAAGGATGCAGGACAAGGTGCAGTAGTGTTGGAGGTTGTTCCGCCACCACGCCTCCAAAATGCTGATTGTGACACACCTCTCTCCTCCACCCCCTCCTCTTCTTCTTCCTCCATGGCCTCTTCCTCGGAACCAGCGGTGCTCCGTAGGCGTTCAAGGGGCTACGCAAGTACGCAGGCCAAAAGATGCCATGCGGTGCTTGAGCTGGTGTGCTTGGGGGACAGGAGCCACACTGGGGCAGAGGTTCTGTCAGCTCTGCAGGGGCAGGTTCAGAGGTGGTTGACGCCACGCCAACTTAAGGCAGGAATGGTGGTTTGCGACAATGGCACCAACCTCCTCTCTGCCCTCCGACAGGGACAAATGACCCATGTGCCCTGTTTGGCTCACGTCCTTAACTTGGTGGTGCAGCGGTTCTTGGGCAGGTACCCGGGCTTACAGGATGTCCTGAGGCAGGCCAGGAAAGTCTGTGTGCATTTCCGCCGGTCATATAATGCCAGTGCTCGGCTGACGGACCTCCAAAAGGAGTTTAACCTGCCCAAGAACCGCCTAATCTGTGACATGCCCACCAGGTGGAACTCAACGTTGGCCATGCTGCAGCGGCTGCACACGCAGCAGAGGGCCATCAATGAGTACCTGTGCGACTATGGCACCAGGACAGGGTCAGGGGAGCTTGTTTTTTTTTCCCCACGCCAGTGGGCCATGATCAGGGATGCATGCACTGTCCTGTCACCATTCGAGGAGGCCACGAGGATGGTGAGCAGTGACAGTGCATGCATCAGTGACACTGTCCCCCTTGTCCACCTGTTGGAGCACACGCTGCGTGGAATAATGGACAGGGCACTTGAGGCAGAACAGAGGCAGGAAGAGGAGGACTTCCTTAGCTCTCAAGGCCCCCTTTATCCAGACAGTGTTCCTGCGTGCCCGCCGATCACACAGGAAGAGGACGAGGAGGAAGAGGAGGAGGAGGAAGATTGTGTCAGTATGGAGGTGGAGCCTGGCACTCAGCATCAGCAGCAGTCTTTAAGGGGTCAGTCCCAAGAAACACATGGACTTGTACGTGGCTGGGAGGAGGTGGCTGCGGACCATGTCGTTCTTAGTGACCCAGAGGACTCCGGACCGAATGCCTCAGCAAACCTACTCTGCATGGCCTCCCTGATCCTGCAAAGCCTGCGTAAGGATCCTCGTATTCGTGGTATCAAGGAGAAGGACCAATACTGGCTGGCAACCCTCCTTGATCCACGTTACAAGGGTAAGGTTGCGGACCTTATCTTGCCATCGCAGAGGGAGCAGAGGATGAAACATCTTCGGGAGGCCTTGCAGAAAGGTCTGTGCAACGCGTTCCCAGAGACTGGGAGGTTACAAACTCCTGTTTCTGGACAACGTGTTGCTGAGGCTTCGGTCAGTCAAAGAAGGAGCGGTGGAGAAGGTGGCCGTCTGACCGATGCGTTCAGACAATTTTTTGGTCCGCAGCCCCAAGGTATGATCGGTTCCAGCAACCATCGCCAGCGTCTGTTTTACATGGTGCAGGAATACCTAGGGGCAAGATCAGACTTGGACACCTTTCCCACCGAAAATCCTCTGGGTTACTGGGTCTTGAGGATGGATCACTGGCCAGAGCTTGCACAGTATGCAATTGAGCTACTGGCCTGTCCTGCATCCAGCGTTCTTTCGGAACGCACATTCAGTGTTGCTGGAGGCATGGTAACCGATCACAGGGTGCGTCTGTCCACCGACTCGGTCGATCGGCTGACCTTCATAAAAATGAATGAGTCTTGGATCACCACCAGCTACCAAGCACCTGATGCTGATGTAACCGAATAATTTTTTTTGAAATCTCAGATCCCTTCAAAGACTGCCTATGCTGATACTGAGTGACTATCCCTGAGTAATTATCCTCTTCCTCCTCAATCATCACACTGATAGCTTGTAAGAACATTTTTGGTTCTGGGCGCCACCACCAGTGCCTAAGGCACAATTTTTCAGCCCCTGTTTAACAGGGGCGTGTAATTACAATTTTTGATGTAATACTTTGCAGCAGGGCTCGTTCCTGCATTCCAACTAGAGTGTCTGTGAGGGATTGCAGTGTTGTGGCACCAGCACCAGTGCCTAGGGCCCAATTTTTCTGCCCCTGTCTAACAGGGGCGTGTAATTACAATTTTTGATGCAATACTTTGCAGCAGGGCTCGTTCCTGCGTTCCAACTAGAGTGTCTGTGAGGGGTTGCAGTGTTGTGGCACCAGCACCAGTGCCTAAGGCCCAATTTTTCTGCCCCTGTCTAACAGGGGCGTGTAATTACAATTTTTGATGCAATACTTTGCAGCAGGGCTCGTTCCTGCGTTCCAACTAGAGTGTCTGTGAGGGGTTGCAGTGTTGTGGCACCAGCACCAGTGCCTAAGGCCCAATTTTTCTGCCCCTGTCTAACAGGGGCGTGTAATTACAATTTTTGATGCAATACTTTGCAGCAGGGCTCGTTCCTGCGTTCCAACTAGAGTGTCTGTGAGGGGTTGCAGTGTTGTGGCACCAGCACCAGTGCCTAAGGCCCAATTTTTCTGCCCCTGTCTAACAGGGGCGTGTAATTACAATTTTTGAAGCAATACTTTGCAGCAGGGCTCGTTCCTGCGTTCCAACTAGAGTGTCTGTGAGGGGTTGCAGTGTTGTGGCACCAGCACCAGTGCCTAAGGCCTAATTTTTCAGCTCCTGTTCAACAGGGGCATGTAATTACAATTCTTGATCTAATATTTCACAGCAGGGCCCTGTGAGGGCTTACAGTGTTGTGGCCACAGCAACACCTAAGGCCCAAATTTCTGCTGAGTATATAGGGCAGGACCCTACTTTCAAACATCTAACTTACAAACGACTCCTACTTGCAAACGGAAGGAGACAACAGGAAGTGAGATGAAATCTACCCCTAGGAAGGGAAATTCTCTCCTGTAAGAGTTAATATGGGAAAACAATTTCTCCTTTCCACTGATGCTTTCCAATCCTTGTTCCACAAAAAAACCCAAATTTTCAAAAAACATTTTTCATTGGGACAAAAAAGTGAGGTGAAATCTTCTGAAGAGGAGGAAAGACAGCAAAACAAATGTCACAGGGGTGATAACCCTTCCCTATGTTTTCCAAAAAGCTTAGAAAAGATTTTTTGGCTGGAGCTAAACACGTTAAAAATGTTCAAAATTACAAACAGATTCTACTTAACAACAAACCTACAGTCCCTGTCTTGTTTGCACCGCCTGTATACTGCTGTTCAGAGTATATAGGGCCTGGTGGCCCCACACCTTTCCTTATTTTAATTTGGGTGCGGGGTTCCCCTTAATATCCATACAAGACCCAAAGGGCCTGGTAATGGACTGGGGGGTACCCATGCCGTTTGTCTCACTGATTTTCATCCATATTGCCATGACCCAACATGACATTAAACCCGCAAGCAGTTTTAAATGAGATTTTTTCCTTTAAAAATGACATTTGGTGCAGGGACTGTTCTAAACATGGGAAACACGCGTCACTTTACAGGCATACTATAGACACCCCCCAGGTACGATATTTAAAGGAATATTTCACTTTTTTTTTTTTTACTTTAAGCATCATTAAAATCACTGCTCCCGAAAAAACGGCCGTTTTTAAAAGTTTTTTTTGCATTGATACATGTCCCCTGGGGTAGGACCCGGGTCCCCAAACCCTTTTTAGGACAATACCATGCAAATTAGCCTTTAAAATGAGCACTTTTGATTTCGAACGTTCGAGTCCCATAGACGTCAATGGGGTTCTAACGTTCGTGCGAACTTTCGGTCCGTTCGCGGGTTCTGGTGCGAACCGAACCGGGGGGTGTTCGGCTCATCCCTATTGGGCATACATTGTAATGTTCTTTTTTTTCATGCAGCCTGTAACATTACAAGTAACATTACAGTATAACAGTAAGACATACCATACCTGCAAAGCAAATACAATAAAATATATAAAAAATAAACATTTTTTAAAGCAATCTGTGCCTAAAAAATATATGCCGAAGCATGGGGGCAGTCTGCCCCTAATGTTAGGGGCAAATCACCCCCCCACCCCTGCCCCCATGCTTCGACATATATGCTCTTTTTTTTTTTTTTAACTGTGATGGTGTAATCACCTTCTACAGCGCTGGAGTCGCTGATTTACGTATCGTGGGAGCAAAAGCTGTTGCTGTCAAGATAAATTAATCAGTGCTTCAGCTGAATGGCGTACCTGAAAACAAAAAAAAAGGTTAACAATAAAAAACAGTAAACAGTAAAGTATAAAAGAATTACATACCTGAAAAGCAAACATGATAAAACATAGTAACAATAAAACATTGCATTGTAGAATACAGTAAAAAAGAGCAGAACAATAGAGAGAGTAGAGAGAGAGAGAACAATAAAACAACAACTATTTTTTTTTTAAGTATATAAATATTTATTTATTTATTTTTAACCTTTTTTTTTTTTTTTAACACTTTTATTTGTAACTGTAAAGGTTGTAGTGGTTGTAAGGGTTGTAACGGTTCGGTTCCAGGTTCTGGTCTCAGAAAATGCGATGGCATCTTTGGAGACCCTGTGAAAGTGTGTCCTAGTCTGTGCAGTGCTGTACCCTACGCTAATACTCCACTAGTGTGTGGTAGCATTCAAAACATTCACCAATGCAGAGACCAGGATGGTCAGGACAGGAGGGACAATAATAGCTGGTGTCACGCCTATATCCGCGCTTTCTACAGACACAACATTTTCTTTGGGGGGCTCGTTGGGTAGGGGTACCAGGGAGGACATACAAAAAGTGCCTCTCATGCAGCGGACTTACTGCATTTGGATTGGGAAGTTGGGGCACATTACTGTCTGTAAACAGAAGGGCTGTGATGATCTCTTCCTGGAATTTAAGGAAGGATCCAGTTCATCCTGAAGCTTTGTATAGCACATAAGCATTCAGGAGAGCCAATTGAAATAAGTATACAGACACTTTTTTTACCATCGTCTGGCCTTATGGGCAACTAGGTATGGTGCCAACAACTGGTCATTGAGGTCCACCCCTCCCATATTAAGGTTATATTCGTGGACACAGAGGGGTTTCTCCACAACACCAGTCACCGTAGGAATGTGGACCGTCGTGTCTGCGTGAATGGAGGACAGAACGAAAACATTCCGATTATCCCTCCACTTCATAGCGAGTAAATTATTACACTTCAAGCAGGCTCTCTCCCCTAGCCTAAGACGGGAGTCTACAAGCCACTTGGGTAAGCCGTGGCGATTAGATCGCACGGTGCCACATGCGCCAATTCCACGATCAAACAAGTGACTAAAAAGTGGCATGCTCGTGTAATAATTGTCCACATACAAGTTGTACCCCTTTCCGAATAAGGGTGACACCAAGTCCCACACAATCTTACCAGCACTCCCTATGTAGTCTGGGCAGTTCTCCGGCTCTATGTTCAGATAGCGTCTGCTATTGAGGAGTCAGCTGAGTTTTTTGACCACAGCGTCAGTCACTTGCTCCCTGATGATGCCCAGCCATTACTGGATTCAGATGTTGGTTCTGAGGTTGAGGATGACAGGAATATGAGCCTAGAGAGAGGAAGGAACACTGGTAGACAAATTGGCATTCATGTTCCCCAAGCCGCAGCCAGATAGACCAGAGGAGGAAACTGAAGGTGAGACGGCACAACCCCAAGGAGGCCGACATCAAGAAAGAGTAGGGAGCAGCCACCCTATTCAATTACATTCTGCAGCTGTTATCTTGCGGCTCACTCCCCGAAGCTCAGCTGTCTGGGCCTTTTTCAGCACATCTGCAGCAGATGGCACTGTTTCTATCTGCAAACTGTGTCTCAGGCACATCAAATGTGGTAAAAACACCAACCATTTGGATACCACATGCTTAACAAGGCATTTACCATCCAACCACTGAGCCCGTTGGCAAGAGCACCTAAAAGCCACACAAAAGGGGCACAAATCGATCCCTCCTCCTCCTCCTTACCCACTTCAGTCTGCCCCTGCTATACCGAGTCATTACCTCTCAGCAGCCTCCACTGACAGGGACAATGGTATAGCACAGGGTGTCACAGGTCCTAGCAGCACATCTGCCAGCAGCACACCACCAGCTGTAGACTGTAGCTGGAAAATTTCTCTGCCACATCTGCTGCAGCAGAAAAAAAATAGTCCCTGCCACCCACATGCCCAGCGTCTAAATGCAAGCTTGTCAAATCTGTTGGCTCTCCAACTTCTGCCTTTCAGCTTGGTGGATTCTGCCCCCTTCCGTGAATTCGCACAATGTGCTGTACCACAATGGCAGGTTCCCAGTCACTACTACTTTTCGTGTAAGGCCATTCCATCTCTCTACCATCACGTGGAAGGGAATGTTCTGGCATAGTTGGGCAAGGCAGTCAGACGTAAAATCCACTTTACTGCTGATACGTGGTCCAGTAAGCATGGACAGGGACAATATATTTAATTCACAGCACACTGGGTAACACTGCTTGCAAATCGAAAGGATGCAGGACAGGGCTTGGTGCTGCAGCTTGTTGTGCCCCCACGTACAGCTGGTGGTTATGAAGCCAGACCTGTGAACTCTACCACCTTCTCCTCCACCTCCTCCTCCGCCACCTCCATGCCCTCCTCTGCAGAATTTTCCTATGAACATCAGGTACGCCATAAGCGTTCAAAGGGCTATTCCCAGAGTCAGGCTAAAAAGTGCCATGCAGTGCTTCAGCTGGTGTGTTTAGGAGACAGGAACCACACCGGAGCAGAGATTCTTGCAGCTCTGCAGGGACAGGCCCAGAAGTGGTTCACACCACGCCAGCTGGAGCCAGGAATGGTGATGTGCGATAGTGGCTCAAACCTCCTGTCTGCCCTTAGACAGGGAAAGTTGACACATGTGCCATGCCTGGCACATGTCCTCAATTTGGTGGTGCAGCATTTCCTAAGTACGTACCCAGGGTTGCAAGATGTGCTAAAGCCATTAGCAGCGGTCATACATAGCTAGTGCTTGTTTGGCTGAAATTCAGCGAGAAATCCACCTGCCCTTAAACCGCTTGATTTGTGACATGCCCAACAGGTGGAATTTGACTTTGTCAATGCTGCAGCGGCTATACATGCAGCAGAGGGCCGTCAACGAGTACCTGTGTGAATATCACATGACGACAGGCTCAGGCCGCCTCAGCTTTTTTTTCCCACGCCAATGGCTGATCATTAAGGATGCATGTACTGTATTGTCACCATCTGAGGAGGCCACAAGGATTGTCAGCCATGACAGTGCATGCATCAGTGACACAATCCCTGTTGTGTTCCTGCTGGAGCAGACTCTGTGTGGCATTATGGACAGGGCACTGGAGGCAGAGCAATAGAAGGAAGAGGAGGACTTCCTTTCCTCTCAAGGCCCACTTTATCCAGACACCATCATTCCTATGTCACAGAACACACAGGAGAATAGAGGGAAGGAGGATGAAGAGGAGGATTCTGGCACTTTCATAGGCTTTGAAGAAAAGGTAGAAATGCGTAAATCCGTAAGCGATGACTTTCCAACCCTAGGACTCTTAGGAGTAGTATGTGGCTGAGAGGAGGAAGTTCCAGATGTTGTCATCCTGAGTGACCCCGAGGAGTCTGCTTCTCAAGCCTCTGCAAATTTGAGGCTAATTGGCAACCTCATGCTTCAAAGCCTGTGAAAGGACCCAAGAATTTGTGGCATAAAGGAGAAGGATGATTACTGGTTGGCAACCCTCCTTGACCACTGTTATAAGGGGAGGGTCTCACAACTCATCCCATCCGCACAGAGAGTGCATAAGTTAAAATCTCTTGAGGATACGTTAAAGAGGATTTTATTGAACGTTTATCCTGACTCCAGTAGGTTACAGTGTCAAGGAAAATGTTGCTTTGAGTCTTCTGTTGGTCAAGAGCTGGAGAAGGCATCCGCCTAAGTGAGGCATTTCGGAATTTTTTTAGTCCTCGCCGCCCAGGGCTGTCAGCTTCCACATCCCATCAGCAGCGTCTGTATCAAATGGTGGACGATTACCTCTGGGCCAAAACAGAGATGAAGAGCTTTCCAGCTGACAATCCACTGCACTCCTGGGTCATGAGAATAGACCACTAGCCAGAACTTGCCCAGTATGCTATTGAGTTGTTGGGCTGCCCTGCATCCAGCGGGCTTTAAGAACAGGCATTCAGTGCTGCAGGAGGACCGTTTGACTTTTATAAAAATGAATCAGTCCTGGATTACCAGCTATCAGCTATGAAGGCCCTGATGCTGATTTCACTGATTATGTCTTTTTGGGATGTGGAATCTCTGCAGGACTTCCAGGCTGCCTAGCTTTGAGGGTGTTCAATCATTTCATCTGGAAGAATGTTTTTGGTATAGGTTTCATGGGCACAGTTAACACCCAAAGACCAATTTTTCAGCACCTGTTTGACAGGTGCATATCATTGCAATTTTTTGCAGCAAGGCCAATTCTTGCTTTCATCAAGAATACCTCTATAGAGTTATAGTGGGAAGGCACCACCAACACCCAAAGAGTCATTTTTCTGCACCTGTTTGACAGGTGCATATCATTGCAATGTTTTACAACAAGGACAATTCTTGCTTTTATCAAGATTACCTCAAAAGGGTTCTGGTGGGAAGGCGCCACTGACACCCAAAGACCAATGTTTACGCATCCGTTACTTCTATACAAAGTCAAAGTGACACCAGAATGTATCCAAAAAAATCTCAAATTTTGTTCCCAGTGCACTACACTGTGGCCTCATCATACACACTGGCTCCCAAGCTGTTGCTGAGCAAAATAAAGGCAGCTTGCAGGGAAAATGTCATTTTTTTTGGCTTTATAAATGCAATTATTGCTGCACCAGATTCTAGACTTGGTACAGATCTACCACTTTACAGGTAGACTAAGGGGACCCCCCAGGCACTACTGTATATTGGAAGGAAGGAATTTTTCATTTTTAGGCTTTCACTTTAAAACTAAAAAAATCACTGCTCATTTAAAAATTACATTTTTCACAAACTTTTTTTTTATTTATACATTTCCCCCAGGGCAGGACCCAGACCCCTATAACTATTGTATGCTCAATTACTTCCATATAAGCCTTCAAAATGGGCACTTTTGATTTTTGATTTTTGTGTCCCATTGACTTTAATGGGGTTCGTTATTCGGGTCCGAACTTTTGCGGTGTTCGGAAGTTCTGGTGTGAACCGAACAGGGGTCCGTTCGGCCCATCCCTAGTCATGATGCAAGCATTGATCTCTTCATTTCTTGTGAATTGTGCAGTGAAACATTATTCTTCGTAGGACAAAAGAGTGAAAAGCATGCGTTTCTGCTCATTTATAACAGCAATTATTGCTAGGGGATATTATAAAAATCGTTACATTAAAGATTTAACAAGGAAAAGTTCAATTTTAAGACTGTCTGATTTGATTTAGATATACACATCAGTTTACGCAAGACTAAATATTTTATTATTACCCAATGTAGAAAACAAATGTTCTGCTCTTGAATTTAAAATTCTAATTCTTATTGTAAGCCAAAGATGCCCAGTTTTGTGCTGATCTAGACCTGATGAAAATATTCTCTTATTCTCTCATTCTCTTTGTAAAATTACTTTAACCGAGTATTGTTTTGGTTAGTTGCTTTTGAATAAAAAAAAGGAGATACTTTGTTTAAATAAATGAAAAAGCCTTACTTGATTGCATTTTTTATTAAAATGCATATCCTATTAGGAGTAAAAATGTTATGCAGGCTCCCTGCCAGCCTAAGCAAATCTGCTCACGCCCACTGCCTCCCGCATAGATTTGTGATTGGCACCCTCTTTACAACGATGACACACAGACACCATATGTAACAGTGTTAACACTTACTGTGGCATTATGCCTATTCATGGTTCAATAAAAGGAAACCAGTACTAAGAAAAAGAAAGAGTCTGCTATAGTTGATATCCTTTTAAAAATGCTAGTTGCCTAGATAGTCACTGACCCATCCATGCAGTCAAAGAAGATAGAATAAAGTCAAAATGTCCACTCTCCATAACAGCATTAGGCAAAGCTGAATTGGGACAAAAATGGGCATAGACAGGTTAACAGTTTTGCCCTCCCCACCTGTTTGGAGATGCAATTAATGATGGCCCTAAAAGCATCCCTCTTGTTTTAATTAAAAGGTGTTCAATTGCATCCTAACTGTAACGGATCCTATCCCACACTCCGCTTGAGTGCTTCCGTCAGTATACCACTTCCTCCCAGTCTGACTCTAGATATCAGATATTCCAACCGCTCATAAGCACAAAACAAGACAACACTTGCTTAGCTGCTAACATGGACTCATTTATTAGAACCAAAATTACAAGTCTTTATATACCGTTAAAGAGGAGGTTCCCTCCTCCTGCTCATGTTACTCTAACAATACAACTGTAACCTAATTAACCTAATTAACATGAGCTAGTTTACTAAATCATTTACCCAGACTAGGTGACTTAGAGACATGACCTTTGGTTTTAAGACTTTATGTCTCCTAGCTCACTGACTATTCAATACACATTACCATAAACATCAACACAGGGTTAACTAGCACACACAACAATGGGTGGAATACTCTTAGAAGCTGTGGTAAGCCAGACTAGACTCATTTACATTATAGAGGATAAAAGACAGGTGGCTGGAGTTGATGATATTAGCATCTCCTAATTATCACACTGTCACACTAACTATCTTAACTGTGGTATGTGTGTGTGTATGGAGGAATTCTTTTACTGTCACTGATTAACATACCCCCTATGTGACAGCATGAAGGTAGCGACAGATGCTTTTGATGCCTACTCTGCCCTAAGCCCAGGCAACTGTAATTTTCATAAGGTATGCTTAAAGGGTTGGTGAACCCATTTGTAAAAGTCTATGCCAGGCCCCCTATTAGAGGCTGGCATTGCACACTGTGTGCTATGCCGATTTCCAGCTGTCTTCAGGCCGGTCACATGACTTTCCAGCTCCAACGGATGGCTTCTGCGGGAGGAGCCGTGATCTCCCTTTGAAGTCAGCTGGGGAGATCACGTGGCCGCTCAGCTACACCTACAGAAGATCTGTCTCAGATGTAAAGCGTCCGCGAGTCATGTGACCAGCCTGAAGTAAGCTGAAAATGGGTATTTACAGTGCTCGTTTTTAATAATGCTTAACACAATGTGGTATGCCAGCTTCTACTAGAGGGGCTGGCAGTGACAATTATAGTTCTTTTTCCTCAATAATAGCGGCGGGGGGCGGGGCTGAGCGGAGACAGAGACAGAGACAGAGAGGGGGATGACAGGCAGGAAGGAAGCAACCCCCAAACTATTGTAAAGTTTGGGGGGTTTTTAGCTCAAGTGTAGCACCCGCTAGCGAGAACAGTCCACACAAATGGTTCCTTTTCAGGGCTTTTTGGCCCACTTTTATTAAAGAAAATCAAACAAAGTTCCAGAAATGAAAACAAAAGTGGTTCCCCTCACAGGGGGTTTTCACCATCAGCTTTAAATAAAAGGATATTCAGCCTCCTGGCTTACACATGCAGCATTGCAAGCAAAAATACCAAGCCACCTGGCTCTCATAGTTACATAATAGGTGAGGTTGAAAAAAGACACACGTCCATCAAGTCCAACCCATGTGTGTGATTATATGTCAGTATTACATTGTATATCCCTGTATGTTGCGATCGTTCAGGTGCTTATCTAATAGTTTCTTGAAACTATCAATGCTCCCCGCTGAGACTACCGCCTGTGGAAGGGAATTCCACATCCTTGCCACTCTTACAGTAAAGAACCCTCTACGTAGTTTAAGGTTAAACCTTTTTTCTTCTAATTTTAACGAGTCTTGTTAAACTCCCTTCTGCAAAAAAGTTTTATCCCTATTGTGGGGTACCAGTATGGTATTTGTATATTGAAATCATATCCCCTCTCAAGTGTCTCTTCTCCAGAGAGAATAAGTTCAGTGCTCGCAACCTTTCCTTATAACTAATATCCTCCAGACCCTTTATTAGCTTTGTTGCCCTTCTTTGTACTCGCTCCATTTCCAGTACATCCTTCCTGAGGACTGGTGCCCAGAACTGGACAGCATATTCGGGAGAATTATTGTTTTATCTCTGGAGTTGATCCCCTTTTTAATGCATGCCAATATTCTGTTTGCTTTGTTAGCAGCAGTTTGGCATTGCATGCCATTGCTGAGCCTATCATCTGCTAGGACCCCCAGGTCCTTTTCCATCCTAGATTCCCCCAGAGGTTCTCCCCCCAGTGTATAGATTGCATTCATATTTTTGCCACCCAAATGCATTATTTTACATTTTTCTACATTGAACCTCATTTTCCATGTAGTTGCCCACCCCATTAATTTGTTCAGATCTTTTTGCAAGGTTTCCACATCCTGCGGAGAAGTTATTGCCCTGCTTAGCTTAGTATCGTCCGCAAATACAGAGATTGAACTGTTTACCCCATTCTCCAGGTCATTTATGAACAAATTAAATAGGATTGGTCCCAGCACAGAACCCTGGGGGACCCCACTACCCACCCCTGACCATTCTGAGTACTCCCCATTTATCACCACCCTCTGAACTCGCCCTTGTAGCCAGTTTTCAATCCATGTACTTACCCTATGGTCCATGCCAACGGACCTTATTTTGTACAGTAAACATTTATGGGGAACTGTGTCAAATGCTTTTGCAAAATCCAGATACACCACGTCTACGGGCCTTCCTTTATCTAGATGGCAACTCACCTCTTCATAGAAGGTTAATAGATTGGTTTGGCAAGAACGATTCTTCATGAATCCATGCTGATTACTGCTAATGATACCATTCTCATTACTAAAATCTTGTATATAGTCCCTTATCATCCCCTCCAAGAGTTTACATACTATTGATGTTAGGCTAACTGGTCTGTAATTCCCAGGGATGTATTTTGGGCCCTTTTTAAATATTGATGCTACATTGGCTTCAATCAGCTGGTATCATTCCAGTCAGTAGACTGTCAGTAAAAATTAGGAACAATGGTCTGGCAATTACTTCACTGAGTTCCCTAAGTACCCTCGGGTGCAAGCCATCTGGTCCCGATGATTTATTCATGTTAAATTTCCCAAGTCTAATTTTAATTCTGTCCTCTGTTAAACATGGATGTGCTTCCTGTGATGTGTCATGAGGATAAACACTGCAGTTTTGGTTCCTGAAACCCTCCGATTCCCTCGTGAAGACTGAGGAGAAGAATAAATTCAATATCTTCGCCATCTCCCCATCCTTTGTAACCAGATGTCCTTCCTCATTCTTTATGGGGCCAATATGGTCTGTCTTCCCTTTTTTACTGTTTACATACTTAAAGAATTTATTTATGCCCCGTACACACGAGCGGAATGTCTGACAGAAAAAGTCTGATGGGAGCTTTTCATCGCATATTCCGTCGAAAATTCTGACGGACCTAGAAAGAGAACATGTTCTAAATATTTCCGACGGAACTAATTCCTATCAGGAAAACCGCTCGTCTGTATGCTGTTCCGACGTACCAAAAATGACGCATGCTCTGAAGCAAGTACAAGACAGAAGCTATTGGCTACTGGCTATTGAGCTTCCTTTTTCTAGTCCCATGACTGCGTTCCGTCAGAAAAACCTTCAGAGTTTATTCCAACGGGAAAAATGGTTGTGTGTACAGGGCATTAGCCATCCTTATTGCACCCTTACATTTCTTGTTGCATTCTTTATAAAGTCTGAATGCTTTTGAAGGCCTTCTCCTTTGCCTTTATATGCATTTTTACATTGGAGTTAAGCCATCCAGGACTTTTGTTCGCTCTTTTAAATTTATTACTCAATGGGATGCATTGTTAATGCCCTTATTTAATGTATTCTTAAAGCAAACCCCTCTGTGTTGTTTGTTCCTAAGATTTTATCCCAATTTATGCCTTCTAGCAAGGCTCGTAGTTTAGAGAAGTTGGCTCTTTTGAAATTCAGTGTCTTTGTATTCCCCTTATGTTTCCTATTTGTGTGATTTATACTGAAGCCAATTGACCTGTGATCGCTGTTACCTAAATTGCCCCGTGTTTCCACATCCGTGATAAAGTCTGTATTGTTGGTAATCAGTAGATCCAGTAACGCTTCATTACTAGTTGGTGCATCTACCATCTGACCCATAAAATTGTCCTGCAAGACATTTAGGAGCTGGCGAGCCTTAGATGAATACGCAGTTCCCTCTGCCCAGTCTATGTCTGGATAGTTAAAATCCCCAATTATGATAACACTTCCCATCCTTGCTGCTAATCCAGATTGTGATAGGAGATCTGTTTCCCATTCCTCCCTTAGGTTAGGTTCCTCCCTCTTCAGCAGCAGATGCACCACTGCTCAGGCTCCCACACGGAGCTCTGCTGACTACTGTCAGCGACCTCAGACTCAGGTGTCTGGCTTTCACAGTGCAGCCTGCACTCTCTGGCTACTTCAGTGCTACTTCAGTACACCTGCACTCTATGGGTCCTCCCTTGCAAGCCTGGACTCCTCAGGAGGGTGGAGCCCAGAACCATGGTCCTGACTTTACTATCAGTCCCACACACACCTGAACAATCAGTGTGCCAGTGAGTCTCAAAACCCGGACCCAGGACTGGAAATTTCACCCCACCCGGATCTCTCCGAAATCCCTGGGCTCCAGGTCCCAAAGTGGACCTTACTAAATAATGAGAAAACTGAAAAGCCAGTTTCCCCTCAAACAAGCAAATACCCTGGAGCCCCTCAACCTGCCTGGTTGAGAATCCTGGACCCATATACTGGTGGGGCACCGCACTACCACAATATATATATAATAATGTTTGGAAAAACCCCTTGTTTAGCAGAAAATCCTATAAATAGAATCCCTCACTTTTGAGCATTTTTAATCATCTGAAACTTAACTATTGAATTGTTATAACAGTGCAGCCTTACCTCTTAGGGGTTACTTAATTATTGATTATCTACCTGTATTCTATGGGACCATAGACAGAACCCTACAATCTTATCTTCTTGCTGTCCCTGCCGACTGTCCAACTGATGACGCATTTAAAGCCTTTTATAGTCTCTTAGCTGGGGCAAAAAAATGTTAATTTATCAGTTAAATATTTCAACCAATTATGTGCAATATGCAAATTAAGTATAATTATAATATTAATGAATGCTAGCTTATTAGGTCTGTCACAGTCCCCTTAGGTGTGGTAGTTCAAATTGCTTGCCCTTCCCCGCCTTATATCTTGTCAGAACAGACTTGTCAGGTTGACTGGAAGGCTGAAATCCTTTTAGAGTTGCTGAGCTTATGCTAATAACCACCTAATACCTAATGATGTTTACCAGTTATGTGTACCCCTGTTGATGTCCTATCGGACGAAACGCGTTGGGTTTGTTATGCCTGTCTTGCCACCATTTGATTTAAGCGCTTTTTATACCTTTTTTATACCTGGCTTCTATTTATGAGCCAGAGTGTGTTTTTACTACTCCGTTTTAAATAAAGCTTTTCAAAAAGCTGATTTACACCATGGGGAGCCTCTCTTTTTGATCCCTTTTCCCTTGAGGACCTATACCCATTCCATGGAGCTCGATCTTTGGTGAGCAGCCCTTCACCTGCACCGTTGAAGCCGAGAGTCAGTGAGACCAGAGAGGTTCGGTTGGTGAGTGCCACAGTTCTCCTATCATCTTCAGCTGCTGTGGACAAAGAGCTGCTTCTCCTGCTCCATTATAAGCCTGTCTGACTCCCAAGCCACTGGCTGGGAGTCCATCACTGCTGGTAAGGGTACTTTGCCTATCCCTTTTACATATAAGCTGGATACCCCATCCTGTGGATGCCATTCCCGGATTTAAGGGACTCCTACTACCATTTCCGGTTGTCGTTGATCTTTTCAGCCTTATTTTCAGATGTGTATCCATTGTGTTTGGACTTTTAGTTATATCAGCAACTTATGAGTTCATGTTTGATTTCTTAGCATTAGTCTATGTGTTTCCAGTCCACATTACTATTATTTTAGTCCTACTTTCCCACCATATGTTTGATAACACAGTTGTGGGTAGCACAGTTTTGTGATGTCTTAGGAATTTGATATCAATTTTTGCTTTATGTTTCTTCTATTCATTTCACTACCCCTTCCCATCTCTGGGATCTGTAGTTGCTATAGGATTTATTTATATCCTTTTCACTTTTTTTCACTTATTCCTGCAAGTGTCAGCTAACAGTTTATACATGATTTACCCAATCACTATAGGGTATATATTGCTTTTAATTTCACAGTACTTATTTCTGTTAGTGTCAGCTAACAGTTCACATATGATCAAGTTTCATTAAGATACTTTATTGTGCATATTGTCTTTCAGATGATATTCGGTCTGGCTTTGCTCAATAACGTACATATATATTTTTCTTTTAGCGCCACACTTATCCACACCAACAGGACTAGACAAATCTCACCCCTTGCCATAAGGTAGCTAAACAGATCTACAGACAAGGATTAGTGGATATCTGGAGGGAAGTTAAACCATCTTTACGAGACTACACTCACTATTCAAACTCCCACAATTCTTTTGCCAGAATTGACCACTTCTTTATTTCCACCTCTGATATACCTGTAGTGTCTAAATCCTATATAAAAGACTCTTCCTGGTCGGATCACTCTCTTCTCTTCTTGATAATGGGGCGACCCTCCAGACAGAAAATGAGTCCTTGATGGAAACTCAGTGCTTCGATCCTTAGTAACCCGACCCATGTTAGTGAGATTGAACAAAACATTTCAGAATACTTCCTCTATAGGGGACATTTCCCCGACTATGCTGTGGGTGGCCCACAAGGCTACCCTTGGAGGAAAGCTAATTCAAATGGCTTCGAGGCTACAAAAAGCACGTAAGTCGGATATAGAAAAACTCGAAAAGGACTTCTTATTTCTTAACAAACAACATAAAGGGACCCCACTTCCGTTCCGATGGAGAAACTAGATGCTGCACGCACAACACTGAAAATAGCTCTAACAGCAGTTGCAGAGAAAAGCCTACGATGGAGTAGCGCACGCTTCTATCATCAAAGGGTTAATCAAGGGGATCCATATTGGCAGCCAGATTGACTCCTAAACTTAAGACACACACACCTTACCCAAAATCAAGATTGGAAGTAATACCCTTTCCCAAAACCCCCATAAGAAACTATATAGTAATGGACAAGTGCCCCAACCTCCTGAGATTAAGGTCCACCAAAGAGATAGGCTGGAGGAACCGATAACGATAAAGGAAGTTACGCAGGTGATTAAGAATCAAAAAAAAACATTCATCTCCCAGCCCGGATGGATTCTCGGTCCCATATTATAAACATTTCACTTCTCTCCTAGCCCCATATCTAGCCCGTTTCTTTAATCAGATATGTAAGGGTACCCAGCTCGATAAATCCCTGATCTCAGCCTTCATCACAGCAATCCCCAAACCAGGCAAGGACCCCAGTTTAGTGGCTAACTACCGCCCCATATCTTTAATAAATAACGACCTTAAGATTCTCACCAAAATCATGGCAGACCTTATTTCCTCCTTTATTAATCTCTATGTCCGTAAGGACCAAGTTGGCTTTATACCGGGGCGTCAAGGCCCCAACCAAATTCGGAGAGCTATTGACATTGTCTCTCTACTAAGCTCCAGGTGGGATGGCAACCCCCCTCAAACAGGCTTTCTGCTCTCACTGGACCTGCAGAAGGCATTCGACTCTGTATCCTGGTCCTTCCTTACACCTATATTGCATCGCTGGGGATTTGGACAAACCTTCATGAATGTAATAGGAGCCATCTACTCCAACCCTGTAGCAAAAATATGATTGCAAGGATTTTACTCTGACTCTTTCCCGATATTTAAAGGCACGCAACAGGGATGCCCCTTATGTCCTCTAATCTTCACTATTATCATCAAAACGCTGGCCATTGCCATTAGGGATCACCTTGATATACACGGCGTTCAGTGTGGCCCGCAAATTCACAAATGTGCACTCTTTGCAGACGACATCCTACTCTTTATCACCTCTCCCTTAATCTCACTTCCTAACTTATGTAAACTACTAGATACCTTTAGCGATGTGGCAGGTCTCAAAGTTAACAATTCAAAATCTATAGCTTTAAAAGTAAACCTCCCAGAACACTTAGTCACACATTTGAAAGATAAATTCCAATTTATATGGAGTGACGTGTTTATACCCTACTTTGGTGTCAATCTGACTGCCACAGTGGACCGCTTATATGAGGCCAATTATCCCCCAATGTTCCGCAGACTAGAGGAGAATCTTAAACATTGGGGCAAGTTTGGGCTCTCTTGGTTGGGCAGGGTTAACTCCGTAAAAATGACTCTACTGCCAGGCATTCTCTATCTTTTTAGGTCGCTCCCTATACCAAACCGGCGGGACCAACTCAAGAGATTCCAATCCAAAATTCTCAGATGTATATGGAGAGCAAAGGGACATAGAATTGCAAAGGGGACCCTATACCAAAATAGGCATAAGGGAGGAGTAGGTCTACCGAGTCTTCTCTGGTATTACCAAGCGGCCCAACTGACCCAACTTTCGACAATCTATTCCAAGTCGGCCCATCCGGACTGGGTCCACATGGAAAGACAAGCAATCCCTCACTTTACACTAGATTTTCTCCTCTGGTGTTCCCCTAAATCCAGACCCGCAATTATGGCCCCTACTCTCTCCCACTCCTTAGTAACAAGCACAACCCACACTTAATCTTTAATCTCCAACTGGCACCCACTCTCACACCTCTTCTGCAACCCCCTATTTCCCCCAGGTAGGGACATTAAAGCATTTAAACGGTGGCTTGATAAAGGACTATATAGAATCGGTCACTTTGTCAATTCCTCTGGCCCCCCTCACTTTTGCCCACTGTGTAAGCAAACTTGAAATGCCAACCTCCAAAAGATTTCGACATGAAATCAAAAACAGTGGGAAACCAAATTTCCCACTGTATCCATACATTAAGGACATCAAAATCTGACCCATTAACAATCACAGAATATGAACTGTGGTGTGGACAAGCCATGGAGCAGTGGGGAGGAATATCAGTGATCTATCGGGCACTTGCAATGGTAAATTCTAGGCCCCATTCATGCTTGCATGGGAGAAAGATCTGGGACAAACCTGGAGGTTAGCAGATTGGCATAAGGCATCTGAATCAGCTTCCCAGAGAATCCTGAACATAGCACTAGTAGAAGCAAATTTGAAAGTCTTAATGAGATGGTATCTTGTTCCGCTGCGACTTGCTAAAATATACCCATCTTCTTCCCCTCTGTGCTTTCGTAATTGTGGACACGAGGGCTCAATGTTACATACTTGGTGGGAATGCCCCAACATTAGAAGCGTATGGAACAAAATCTTCCACTTACTCTGGAAAATTTCAGGCCTTCCAATACAACAATCCCCCCAAATAGCACTACTCAAATTCCCTGTACCGCGGGCTCCTAAACTTATGCGACGCCTTTTTATGTTTATACTCATGGGAACGAAAATAACAATTGATAGAGCTCGGAAAAAACCTCATGTATCATTCATTACGGTCAAAAGAAATATATCCTGGATTATGGCCCAGGAAAAAATGGTCAGCATGTTTTTAGATACTACCAAGAAATTTGAAGCTTTATGGGAACCATGGGCACAGTGTATGCAACTGAAGCTTTCTTCATAACCTAGACTTTGCCCACGGAGTAAGGATGAGACTCAATTGGTCACTTGGTCTTCTCTTCTGTCTTTCTATTTTCTATTTTCCCACTTTCCTTTCTTCTCCTTATACTACTTCTCACTCTTAAATCCATAGTCCACATAATGTGTTGAGGCATTTTTATGTTACAACTCAACTGCTTGGTATATTTTCCCTCTTCGCTATGGGACTGCCTGTGAACCAACTGGTCCAGAACCCTGGAATGTGTCCCCATAGAAGCATATACCATATGATCTCTATAACACACCCCACTATGGAGATCACTCTTACATTTTCTAAGAAAAGGGGTTCTCTCTACCATACCATCTCTGGGACACTCAGGAAACCACACAGTTGGACCAATTCTCAATACGATCCTGACTGGTGAACTATAATGTACTACTTTAGCTAAGTGTTTTACTTACCCCTTATATTAACACATACTGGTACTCCTGGCTGACAGGCACAAGCCATGTCTCATTATAGTTGTTTACACTCTCTCAGACTTTCCCTACTTTATTAAATTTTCGGTTCACTGATAGCAACCTAGCTGAGCTGGGTCTACTGTCCCCCCTCCATGACACAGTTAGTGCCCACTGGGGTGTCTGGAGATACGGGCTTCCTTCCTTCTCCTTTACATGAGTGGGAATATGCTTCATATCCCCATTTGTAGATAACTATTGCTTTGAAAACTGTTATGTTTGATACTTGCTGTACTATAGATTTACTGCTTCAATGTAAAACAGACTGTACCGCTTTTTTTTTTGTACCTTTATAAAACTCAATAAAAAACGATTGAAAGTAAAGCTAAAGTTTAGTCTGCTTGTATTTTGCATTCCTTGGTTCCTCCCTTCCCGCTTTTAGATAAAACCTGTTTTCACATAACTTATTTTAGATCAAGTGATGTCATCACTTGGTCACTGTGCTTCTCAAATCAATGCATGTAGATCATGGGTGGTGGGAGGGACTTGCTGCCCACCAGGCTATACCAAACAGATAAAGGAATTATCCTCCCCCCAGTGCCCACAGCTTATAAATCTTCTTTTTACATTAAAATATTGCCACTATATACCTTTTTGGATGATCTGTATACCACAGTTACATCATAAACTGTACAGTTTCTTCAGTGAGTTCAGGAAGGTGGAGATTTTTATTGCAACCTGCATACACGCCCACATGTTTGATGTTAATATCATGTGACCTGGCTATCTCTGAGAACAAGAAACCATTCTCTCCAGCATAAAAGACACAACTGAGCATGTATAAAAGAAAAAAAACGCGCTGAAAAATAATATAAACACTTAAAGCTGCACGAATAAAACACCAATACCTGTGTACAATAAAAATAAAAGAGAAAACAAACGTGCACTCATAATGAACATAATCTGTGTAAAAAATACATAATCTAAATCCCTGTAAGAAAATCAGAAATGTGCATCAAAAAATATTGATAATTAATAAATGGTAAAAAGCTGTGAAAAAAATATGCTTAAAAAGTGTCATAACATTTCAAGAAAAGTTTTCACAACCCAAATGGATAAGGAACAGTCCTTAGATGAAATACTCCAAGGAGCGAAAGTTCTTATGATGAACAGTAGGAGAGGGAGTCCCATACATAAACAGTTACTTCACAGAAGCAGGAGGAAGCATCCACCTTCCGACCAGTCAGACACTGCACATATATATGGAGAGGGAGGGAAATGAGGATAAGAGCTCTCATATAGTCCCACAGTATTAAAAGGTGGACCCTTACCCTCAATGATGGACCTCCTCTCTGGCGAGGTCTCACACGCAGGCAGACTTTGCCCTCTGCAGGGACTGTAGATGGATGATGTCCGGATCCAGCTCATACAGTGTGCGTCTCCAGCTTGGCTTCTACCAACTCATCCACCTGGGGGGGGAGGGAGTGACAAGCACACTTGTCCCAAAGGGAGGTGGATAAAAAACAAAAGAGGGGCTCCGATGGTGTAATAAAGTTTTGGAATTTATTGCTAGTTAAAACAATGGAGTCACAACAAGTGAGCTCCGTGAATACAATATAAAAAAGCCGGCATAAAAATAGCAAACACCCGTGCAAATCATGGGGCGGACTGAGTGATGGCTTACGATGCATAGCCACGCCCTGGCCATCGGAGCCCCTCTTTTGTTTTTTATCCACCTCCCTTTGGGACAAGTGTGCTTGTCACTCCCTCCCCCCCAGGTGGATGAGTTGGTAGAAGCCAAGCTGGAGACGCACACTGTATGAGCTGGATCCGGACATCATCCATCCACAGTCCCTGCAGAGGGCAAAGTCTGCCTGCGTGTGAGACCTCGCCAGAGAGGAGGTCCATCATTGAGGGTAAGGGTCCACCTTTTAATACTGTGGGACTATATGAGAGCTCTTATCCTCATTTCCCTCCCTCTCCATATATATGTGCAGTGTCTGACTGGTCGGAAGGTGGATGCTTCCTCCTGCTTCTGTGAAGTAACTGTTTATGTATGGGACTCCCTCTCCTACTGTTCATCATAAGAACTTTCGCTCCTTGAAGTATTTTATCTAAGGACTGTTCCTTATCCATTTGGGTTGTGAAAACTTTTCTTGAAATGTTATGACACTTTTTAAGCATATTTTTTTCACAGCTTTTTACCATTTATTAATTATCAATATTTTTTGATGCACATTTCTGATTTTCTTACAGGGATTTAGATTATGTATTTTTTACACAGATTATGTTCATTATGAGCGCACGTTTGTTTTCTCTTTTACAACTGAGCATGTGCAGGTTGGCTTTTGCCTGTGTGTTAGCTGGCTTTACCCAGATAGACATTGCAGGGAGAGGAAGACATATGCATACAGGATCAAAGATCCTTTTTACACAATGCAGAGGATTAACACCTTAAGTTCCATGGTGAGTATAACAAGCATGCTATGCTGCATATACAGACTGGTTTTACTGTTGTGGGTTTAGTAACACTTTAATGTACCAGACACAATGCAACAGAGAGCGCTGTCAATTGAACTACTCTTCTGGTACATTCAATTCTTTTATCTACAGTATGATATGGAGACATGTTTTCCTTGTGTGGTAAAGTGGTTTGTTACACAAATGTTATTCTAGGCTTAGGTTGTGCAACTAATGCTTTGCAAGTTCAAGTGGACACAATAGGTCAGTGGAAAAGTCCTCCTTACATTAGTTGTCAGTGGACAAGTGTCAATCATTAATGTTCCATAGCAGTAAGAATTCCAAATCACACTGATGATCAAGGATAAGAATGCCAATGTACTTTGATGATCATTGGGAAAACACCCCTCATATTTATGGTCAGTGGGAATTAAACCCTTTATATAAATGGTTTGTGGCAAAAACACCCCTTACATCAATGGCAAGTGGAAAGAAAACCCCTTTCATTGATGGTCATTGGGAAGAGTACCCTTTAAATTTATGGAGAATTGGTAGAACACCCCTTACATTATTGCTCTGTGGGAAGAACTTCCCTCATATTTATTGTCAGTGGGAAGAATGCCTCTTACATTGATGGTCAACGGTAGGAACAAAGCTTTTATTGGTGATCGCTGGGAAAATGCACCCTTACAGAAAGGTAAAAGACAACGGGTGTCAGTGGTTATTTACTTGAGAAATGTCCCAATGGTTCCACACTGCTAGCTCTGCTGAAAGATGGTGTTGGATGAGGTATCTCATCAGATGAGGGATGGTAAAAATGTGGCCCAACCATCTGGTTTTACCTTCTCCCACCAACCTTATGTGTGAAAAAGCAATTAAATGTGTTAATTGGGGACTTTTACTTTTATTACAGATTTTACATTTTCCATGAAAATTTGCAAATAATATGGACACTGTATGAACATTGTTTGATTGTTGGCACTGTTTATTTGAGGCACTTATGGGTGTATTTTAAGTTCACATGCTTTGGTATTTGTGCAATTTAAAGGGCTAGTGCCTACCTTTACTATTTTTTTTATTCAATTAGATTGGGGTGCCTCAGGACAGAAAATACTTTTAAAGGGCACCATGTCTGAAAAAAGGTTGAGAAACACTGTGTTAGACCGACTGGTAAGTAGTTCCCTGGTAAAGATATAGATCCTTTTTTTTTTAATATTGGATCCTCATTTGCCCTACGCCAATCAGCCAGTACTATTCCAGACACTTAGAGGCCTTTAAAGATCAGGATGTGTGTCGTGGCTATCCCTAAGCTAAGCTATGCCGAAGCTAAGTATCCTACAGGCTATAGTTAACAAATTAGCCTTATCTGTGTAATTTGTAACCAAAGTTCCATGTTCTCCCTTCTAGGGGTATATTTTTTCAGTTATTTTTACTGTTGCCATATAATGTTAGAACATTTTCAGAATATTCTTGCTTTCTGAAGCAATGTGTGTCTCATAATCAGTTTTAGCTGGTCTGATTGCCCACTTGCATTTCTTATTGCATTAATTGTTCTTTACATACCAAAGCTATTCCTTCCATTTTGTATTTCTTTTTTTTTCCTTAATTTGCTTTTTAAGACTAACATTCAACCACATAGGTTCAACTTCTGATCTGTTATATTTTCTACTCAATGCAATGGAATGGTAAATGCTAATCCCAACACACTTAAAGCACTCCTGCTTCTCTTAATATTTGTTCCCATTTAGTGTTATCTAGTAGGGATGAGCTTCGTATTCGAGTCAAAGCCATGTCCGACTCAAACATCATCTGTTCGCCTGTTCGCCGAATTGGGAACGATATGGGCCGCTCACGCCAAATTCGTGTGGCACGTCACGGCCCATAATTCACTGCGGCATCGCAGTGCATTGCTGGCTGATGATTGGCCAAGCATGCAATATGACCCGCATGCTTGGCCAATCACAGCGCCATCTGAACAGAGAGCCGTAATTGGCCAAAGCCAAGGAGGCTTTGGCCAATTATGGCTCAGGGGATTTAGTACACACCCCACACTATATAAGGCTGCCTGCACGGCGGCCCTGTGTAGTGTGTGTTCCGGCATTGAGAGAGAGAGAGATAGATAGACAGAGAGACAGTGTCATTTGATTTAAGTTAGATAGATTAGGCAGGACAGTCAGTGAGTTAGCTGCACTTACAGTGTATTGTGTATATATATGCATCCCAGGTGTTGTATATATATATATATATATATATATATATATATATACACTGTATTCAGTTTAGCTAGATCTGTTCCTGTTATCTTGCTAATGACAGGCAGGCTTGTGTTGTTACAGTATTTACAGCTGCCTGAAGAAAATTGCTGGTGTTCTTTTGATCCTATTAGTACCACAGTCAGGCAGCTAGACTATTTACAGTTAGTGTAGTGCGTTCTCCTCACAGTGTTCAGTTAAAGCTACAAGTTAGTTTAGTGAGACCTCTGCACAGTGTTCAGCTAATGCTACAAGTTAGTGTAGTGCGTCCTCTGAACAGTGTTCAGCAAAAGCTACAAGTTAGTGTATTGCACAGTGTTCAGCTAAAGCTACAAGTTAGGGTAGTGCGTCCTCCTCACAGTGTTCAGCTAAAGCTACAAGTTAGTGTAGTGCGTTCTCCTCACAGTGTTCAGTTAAAGCTACAAGTTAGTTTAGTGAGACCTCTGCACAGTATTCAGCTAAAGCTACAAGTTAGTGTAGTGCGTCCTCTGAACAGTGTTCAGCTAAAACTACAAGTTAGTGTAGTGCGACCTCTGCACAGTGTTCAGCTAAAGCTACAAGTTAGTGTAGTGCATCCTCCTCACAGTGTTCAGCTAAAACTACAAGTTAGTGTAGTGCGACCTCTGCACAGTGTTCAGCTAAAGCTACAAGTTAGTGTAGTGCGTCCTCCTCACAGTGTTCAGCTAAAACTACAAGTTAGTGTAGTGCGACCTCTGCACAGTGTTCAGCTAAAACTACAAGTTAGTCTAGTGCGTCCTCCTCACAGTGTTCAGCTAAAACTACAAGTTAGTGTAGTGCGACCTCTGCACAGTGTTCAGCTAAAGCTACCTGTAGAAGGTTGGTGGTGTTTTCCTGATCCTATCACTACCGCAGGCAGCTAAATAAGCCACAAGTTTGTTTTTTGCGAGCTCTGCACAGTGTTCAGCTAAAGCTACCTGTAGAGGGTTGGTGGTGTTTTCCTGATCCTATCACTACCGCAGGCAGCTAAATAAGCTACAAGTTAGTGTAGTGCGTCCTCCTCACAGTGTTCAGCTAAAACTACAAGTTAGTGTAGTGCGACCTCTGCACAGTGTTCAGCTAAAGCTACAAGTTAGTGTAGTGCGTCCTCCTCACAGTGTTCAGCTAAAGCTACAAGTTAGTGTAGTGTGTCCTCCTCACAGTGTTCAGCTAAAACTACAAGTTAGTGTAGTGCGACCTCTGCACAGTGTTCAGCTAAAGCTACAAGTTAGTGTAGTGCGTCCTCTGAACAGTGTTCAGCTAAAGCTACAAGTTAGTGTAGTGTGTCCTCCTCACAGTGTTCAGCTAAAACTACAAGTTAGTGTAGTGCAACCTCTGCACAGTGTTCAGCTAAAGCTACCTGTAGAAGGTTGGTGGTGTTTTCCTGATCCTATCACTACCGCAGGCAGCTAAATAAGCTACAAGTTAGTGTAGTGCGTCCTCCTCACAGTGTTCAGCTAAAACAACAAGTTAGTGTAGTGCGACCTCTGCACAGTGTTCAGCTAAAGCTACAAGTTATTGTAGTGCTTCCTCCTCACAGTGTTCAGCTAAAACTACAAGTTAGTGTAGTGCGACCTCTGCACAGTGTTCAGCTAAAGCTACAAGTTAGTGTAGTGCGTCCTCCTCACAGTGTTCAGCTAAAAAGTTAGTTTTTTGTGAGCTCTGCACAGTGTTCAGCTAAAGCTACCTGTAGAAGGTTGGTGGTGTTTTGCTGATCCTATCACTACCGCAGGCAGCTAAATAAGCTACAAGTTAGTTTTTTGCAAGCTCTGCACAGTGTTCATCTAAAGCTACCTGTAGAAGGTTGGTAGAAGGTTGGTGTGTTTTCCTGATCCTATCACTACCGCAGGCAGCTAAATAAGCTACAAGTTAGTTTTTTGCGAGCTCTGCACAGTGTTCAGCTAAAGCTGTCTGTAGAAGGTTGGTGGTGTTTTCCTGATCCTATCACTACCGCAGGCAGCTAAATAAGCTACAAGTTAGTTTTTTGCGAGCTCTGCACAGTGTTCAGCTAAAGCTACCTGTAGAAGGTTGGTGGTGTTTTCCTGATCCTATCACTACCGCAGGCAGCTAAATTATTTACACGTTAGTGTAGTGCGACCTCTGCACAGTGTTCAGATAAAGATACCTGTAGAAGGTTGGTGGTGTTCTCATACTAGAGGCAGGCAGTTGATTTTGCTAGCTGCAGTATCAGTATATATATATATATATATATATCCCAGCTTAGTGCAGCTACAGGCCATTAGTATGTCTGGAAGGCCAACAAGGAGAGGCAGACAGTCACAAGCCAATAAAAGAGGGCAAGCAGGCTCTTTGTCTAGAGGCAACAGTGCTGGTAATGGAGACGGTGCATCCTCATCAGCACGTGGCCATGGGACACGCTTGGCCTTTTTTTCGGCAGCTGGCCGCGTTGAGCCGCAACATGTGGAATACTTGGTCGAGTGAATGACCAAGCCGTCCTCATCCTCCTCATCCTCTCTCACTAATGCTCAGGGTACTTTGTCTGGCAAAGCAGCTGCCAACGCGGCCTCTTCCCTCGGCTCAATGGCATCAGTTACTCCTTCCCTAGCCCCACCATGTCCTTCTGAGGAGTCCCTCGAACTGTTTGACCACAGTGTTGGGTACATGCTCCTGGAGGATGCCCAGCGTTTAGAAGGCTCTGATGATGATACTGAGCTAGATGAAAGCAGTAACATGAGCACGGACAGAGGGGGTGCCCAAGAAGGACAGCAATCTGGCAGTCATGCTCCCCCTGCTGCAGCATACTGCCAGGTTTGCTCCAGTGATGAGGAGGGAGGGGATGATGAGGTCACTGACTCAACGTGGGTGCCTGATAGGAGAGAGGAGGAGGCACATCACCAACGAGACAGGATGCCCTCCAGGGGACAGCCTAAGGGCAGCACACTGACTGCATCACATCGCAAAGCTCCGCATGTGCAGGGCGCTGCTGTCTCTGAGCGTTATTCTAAAAGTTCTTTGGTGTGGGCCTTTTTTGAGACGAGTGCATCAGATCACACCGCTGCTATTTGCAACATATGTCTCAAGCATATCTCGCATGGCCAAAACATCTCCCGCTCGCTTGGGCACCACATGCTTGACCAGACATATGTTGACCTGCCATGCAGTTCGTTGGCAAGCGTATCTAAAAGACCCACACCAAAGAACAAAGAGGACCTCTCCTTGCTCCTCATCAGCTGAGATCTCCAACCCCACTATACCTTCAGTCCTCTCTGAGACCTGCACTGAGAGGAATGAAGGTGTAGAATTAGGTGTGTCACAGCCAAGTATATGTGGGCAATCTGCTTTCGGTACACCAATGTCAGATTGTACCAGGCAAATTTCACTGCCCCAGCTGCTGCACCGCCGAAAGAAGTTCGCTCCCAGCCATCCACATGGACAGCGGTTGAATGCTAGCTTGCAAAATTGCTAGCACTTCAACTGCTACCTTTTCAGTTGGTAGACTCTGCCCCCTTCGGTGAGTTTGTGGAATGTGCGGTTCCTCAGTGGCAGGTACCCAAATGCCACTTTTTCTCACGGAAGGCGATTCCTGCTCTCTACCTGCATGTGGAAGGTAATGTCTTGGCCTCGCTGGACAGGGTGGTCAGCGGTAAGGTGCATATTACCGCTGACTCATGGTCCAGCAGGCATGGACAGGGACATTACCTAAGTTTCACGGCGCATTAGGTAACTCTGCTGGCAGCTGGGAAGGATGCAGGACAAGGTGCAGTAGTGTTGGAGGTTGTTCCGTGACCACGCCTCCAAAATGCCACTACTAATGATTGTGACACACCTCTCTCCTCCACCCCCTCCTCTTCTTCTTCCTCCATGGCCTCTTCCTGTGCTTTGTCCTCGGAACCAGCGGTGCTCCGTAGGCATTCAAGGGGCTACGCAAGTAAGCAGGCCAAAAGATGCCATGCAGTGCTTGAGCTGGTGTGCTTGGGGGACAGGAGCCACACTGGGGCAGAGGTTCTGTCAGCTCTGCAGGGGCAGGTTCAGAGGTGGTTGACGCCACGCCAAATTAAGGCAGGAATGGTGGTTTGCGACAATGGCACCAACCTCCTCTCCGCCCTCTGACAGGGACAACTGTCCCATGTGCCCTGTTTGGCTCACGTCCTTAACTTGGTGGTGCAGCGGTTCTTGGGCAGGTACCCAGGCTTACAGGATGTCCTGAGGCAGGCCAGGAAAGTCTGTGTGCATTTCCGCCGGTCATATAATGCCAGTGCTCGACTGGCAGACCTCCAAAAGGAGTTTAACCTGCCCAAGAACCGCCTAATCTGTGACATGCCCACCAGGTGGAACTCAACGTTGGCCATGCTGCAGCGGCTGCACACGCAGCAGAGGGCCATCAATGAGTACCCTTGCGACTATGGCACCAGGACAGGATCAGGGGAGCTTGTTTTTTTTTTTCCCCACGCCAGTGGGCCATGATCAGGGATGCATGCACTGTCCTGTCACCATTTGAGGAGGCCACGAGGATGGTGAGCAGTGACAGTGCATGCATCAGTGACACTGTCCCTCTTATCCACCTGTTGGAGCACACGCTGTGTGGAATAATGGACAGGGCACTTGAGGCAGAACAGAGGCAGGAAGAGGAGGACTTCCTTAGCTCTCAAGGCCCCCTTTATCCAGACAGTGTTCCTGCGTGCCCGCCGATCACACAGGAAGAGGACGAGGAGGAGGATTGTGTCAGTATGGAGGTGGAGCCTGGCACTCAGCATCAGCAGCAGTCTTTAAGGGATCAGTCCCAAGAAACACATGGACTTGTACGTGGCTGGGAGGAGGTGGCTGCGGACCATGTCGTCCTTAGTCACCCAGAGGACTCCGGACCGAATGCCTCAGCAAACCTATGCTGCATGGCCTCTCTGATCCTGCAAAGCCTGCGTAAGGATCCTCGTATTCGTGGTGTCAAGGAGAAGGACCAATACTGGCTGGCAACCCTCCTTGATCCACATTACAGGGGTAAGGTTGCGGACCTTATCTTGCCGTCGCAGAGGGAGCAGAGGATGAAACATCTTCGGGAGGCCTTGCAGAAAGGTCTGTGCAACGCATCCCCAGAGACTGGGAGGTTACAAACTCCTGTTTCCGGACAACGTGTTGCTGAGGCTTCGGTCAGTCAAAGAAGGAGCGGTGGAGAAGGTGGCCATCTGACCGATACGTTCAGACAATTTTTTAGTCCACAGCCCCAAGGTATGATCGGTTCCAGCAACCATCGCCAGCATCTGTTTTACATGGTGCAGGAATACCTAGAGGCAAGATCTGACTTGGACACCTTTCCCACCGAAAATCCTCTGGGTTACTGGGTCTTGAGGATGGATCACTGGCCAGAGCTTGCACAGTATGCAATTGAGCTACTGGCCTGTCCTGCATCCAGCGTTCTTTCGGAATGCACATTCAGTGCTGCTGGAGGCTTTGTAACCGATCACAGGGAGCATCTGTCCACCGACTCGGTTGATCGACTGACCTTCATAAAAATGAATCAGTCTTGGATCACCACCAGCTACCAAGCACCTGATGCTGATGTAACCGAATAATTTTTTTTGAAATGTCAGATCCCTTCAAAGACTGCCTATGCTGAGTGACTATCCTGTTATGCTGAGTAATTATCCTCTTCCTCCTCAATGATCATGCTGATAGCTTGTAAGAACATTTTTGGTTGTGGGCGCCGCCACCAGTGCCTAAGGCCCAATTTTTAAGCCCCTGTTTAACAAGGGCATGTAATTACAATTTTTGATGCAATTCTTTGCAGCAGGGCTAGTCCATGCGCTCCAGCTAGAGTATCTGTGAGGGGTTGCAGTGTTGTGGCACCAGCACCAGTGACTAAGGCCCAATTTTTCAGCCCCTGTTTAACAGGGGCGTGTAATTACAATTTTTGATGCAATACTTTGCAGCAGGACTCGTTCCTGCGTTCCAACTAGAGTATCTGTGAGGGGTTGCAGTGTTGTGGCACCAGTGCCTAAGGCCCAATTTTTCAGCCCTTGTTTAACAGGGGCGTGTAATTACAATTTTTGATGCAGTACTTTGCAGCAGGGCTCATTCCTGCGTTCCAACTAGAGTATCTGTGAGGGGTTGCAGTGTTGTGGCACCAGCACCAGTGCCTAAGGCCCAATTTTTCTGCCCCTGTTTAACAGGGGCATGTAATTACAATTTTTGATGCAATACTTTGCAGCAGGGCTCGTTCCTGCGTTCCAACTAGAGTATCTGTGAGGGGTTGCAGTGTTGTGGCACCAGCACCAGTGCCTAAGGCCCAATTTTTCAGCCCCTGTTTAACAGGGGCATGTAATTACAATTTTTGGTGCAATACTTTGCAGCAGGGCTCGTTCCTGCGTTCCAACGAGAGTATCTGTGAGGGGTTGCAGTGTTGTGGCACCAGCACCAGTGCCTAAGGCCCAATTTTTCAGCCCCTGTTAAACAGAGGCATGTAATTACAATTTTTGATGCAATACTTTGCAGCAGGGCTCGTTCCTGCATTCCAACTAGAGTATCTGTGAGGAGTTGCAGTGTTGTGGCACCAGCACCAGTGCCTAAGGCCCAATTTTTCAGCCCCTGTTCAACAGGGACATGTAATTAGAATACTTGATCTAATATTTCACAGCAGGGCCCGTTTCTGCGCCCACCCAGATTAACTGTGAGGACTTACAGTGTTGTGGCACCAACACCACAACCACCAAAGGCCCAATTTTTCTGGCCCTGTTCAACAGGGGCATGTAATTACAATTCTTGATTGAATATTTCACAGCAGGGCACGTTTCTGCATCCACCAAGATTAACTGTGAGTACTTACAGTGTTGTGGCACCAAGCACCAACACCACCACCAAAGGCCCAATTTTTCAGCCCCTGTTCAACAGGGACATGTAATTACAATTCTTGATCTAATATTTCACAGCAGGGCCTGTTCCAGCGCCCACCAAGAGTAACTGTGAGGACTTACAGTGTTGTGGAACCAGCACCACCATCACCAAAGGCCCAATTTTTCTGGCCCTGTTTAACAGGGGCATGAAATTACAATTCTTGATCTAATATTTTACAGCAGGGCCCTGTGAGGGCTTACAGTGTTGAGGCCACAACAACACCTAAGGCCCAAATTTCTGCTGAGTATATGGGGCAGGCCCCTACTTTCAAACATCCAACTTACAAACGACTCCTACTTGCAAACGGAAGGAGACAACAGGAAGTGAGATGAAATTTACCCCATAGGAAGGGAAATTCTCTCCTGTAAGAGTTAATATCTGAAAAACTTTTCTCCTTTCCACTGATGCTTTATCACCAATCCTTGTTTCACTAAAAACCCCAAATTTTCAAAAAACATTTGTCATTGGGACAAAAAGTGAGGTGAAATCTTCTGAAGAGGAGCACAGACAGCAAAACAAATGTCACAGGGGTGATAACCCTTCCCTACCTTTTCCAAAAAGCTTAAAAACAGATTTTTTGGCTGGAGCTACACTTTAAAAATGTGCCAGTTCAAAATTACAAACAGATTCTATTTAACAACAAACCTACAGTCCCTGTCTTGTTTGCCTGCCTGTATACTGCTGTTCAGAGTATATAGGGCCTGGGGGCCCTACGCCTTTCCTTTTTTTAATTTGGGTGCGGGGTTCCCCTTAATATCCATACAGGACACAATACCATGAAAATTAGCTTTTATAATGAGCACTTTTGATTTTGAACGTTCGAGTCCCATAGACGTCAATGGGGTTCTAACGTTCGTGCAAATTTTCGGTCCGTTCGCAGGTTCTGGTGCGAACCGAACTGGGGGTGTTCGGCTCATCCCTATTATCTAGTATGAAGTGCAACTTATTGAAGTTAGCTTTTTTTTAAAATTAAGAGTTTTAGAGGTACCCACAAGTCCCTCTTTCCTGTAACTCTATCAAACATAATTATGCTGCGGTCACTATTACCTAAGTTGCCCCTAATTTTTTCCAAAGCTTGGTGTCTAAGTCATTAAAATCCATTTATAGGACTCTACATCTTCACATAATGTGATAGATAGAAGAAGAACCAGGAAAGAACAGAATCTTGGAGGGAAAGGCAGTACAGTTTATAGAGATTCCACGTTGCTTTGAGCTTTTTCTTTCCAATAGTAACAAGCATGTGGCTGTAACAAGCCATTTGCTTTCATTCACAGGTCAAATGAGAGGTATAGAGAGGTAGATCAATTAGAAGGGAGTTGCAATAGTCAAGGTGAGAGATAACAAGAACGTGAATGAGTAGCTTGGTAGTTTCATTAGTTAAAAAGGGGTGCATTTTAGAGATGATACATAGGTTAAGTCTACAAGCTTTTGACAGCAATTGGACTATGGGCTAAAAGGCAAGTCAGAGACTAGCATTACACCTAGTACCCTGGATTGAGGGGAGGGACTGATAGTTATATTAAGTCTGGGAGGGAGGCACGAGTGATAAAGGAGGGATAATACCAGAGGTGTAGTTAGAGAAGAGAAGTGGCCCAAGAACAAAGCCTTGAAGGATCCCTACAGAAAGAGGAAGTGGAGAGGAGATGTGATAGATAGGAATAGAACCAGAAAAGAACAGAATCTTGGAGGGAAAGAGAGTACAGTTTATAGAGATGCAGCACATGGTCAACAGTATCAAAGGCCACAGAAAATTCTAGTAGCATAGTACTAAGAATATGGAGTAGTGGCCATTGGTTTTAGCAGTTAGTAAATTATTAGTGAGTTTTAGTAGAGCAGCTTCTGTGGAGTGCTCCAAGCGAAAGCCGGTCTGTAAGGGCTCAATAAGGTTGTTTTCAGTGAGGTAGGATCTCAGATGCTTGTAGACTAAGCGTTCTAAATGTTTAGAGGTGAATGGGAGCAAGGAGATAGGCCTTAAGTTGTTCAGGTTGGTGGGGGCTTTTTAGGTATGGGGGTGATCTGTGCATGCTTTAGAAGGGAGGGGAAGGTGCCAGTAAATAGGTAGAGATGGAAGATGTGAGTGAGAGAGCATAGGATAGAAGAGGGTGACCAGAGTAGCTGTGAGGGAACATGATCGAGGGGGCAGTTGGTTAGGTGGGCATTTGAGAAAAGATTGGGAACCTCTTCAGTAATAGCCGGTTCAAAAGAGGTAAGTGTTGAATGTGCTGTTAGGCAGGGTATTTTAAGTGGGGGAAATACTGTATCTGTACCGTAGATGTGTCCTCATGAATTGCATGTCTTGCTTTTGAAGTGATTGACAATCTCTTGGGCAGTAAGTGATGTAGTGGGTGGAGGATAAAGTAGAGTTAAAAGTAGAGAAGAGGACTGGATGATAAGGTATTAATAAGAGAGACAAAATGATGTTTGTTTGGCAGCATGGAGGCACGAATTGTGTTTTAGGAGGGGAGATTTGTGAAGGGTGAAGTCCCGCAGGGATTTGGTTTTACACCACAGTCACTCAAGAGCACAGTTAAACTTTAGATTTCTGATATTGTCAGTTTGCTAAGGTTGTAACAGTCAGGGTCTGATTCTATGTGTATTTAGAGGAACAAGTGCATCCAGTGAGAATTAGAGTGAACTGTTGTATTAGGAAAGGACAGGGGTGAGATTTTGTCATAGAGGTGGTGAGTAGCAGAATAGAGAAGTGAATTTTATTAATGGTAAATAAGTTAAAGCAGTGGGAGATAAGAAAGGTCATGCACAGGTGGAAGATTGTTACAGACTGAGTGGGCATTCCAGAGTGCACATGAGTTGGTTTTTGGAAGCAGGGGGATAGAAATTATACTGAGTGGATTGTGGCTGTTGCCAGAAGGGTGCTGGATGTGAGGGTTGCAGTTAGAAAATGGAGGGATAAGTCCCCAGAGATTAGAAGGATGGGTAAAGTATGATGGGAATGGGATGTACTGTATGAGCGCACAGTAAGATGGGAATGGTATGTATATGAATGCACATACCTCACTGTCACTGTGGGTTCAGTATTTACAGGAGGTGATGGGTGCAGTAATAGTGAGAGGGTAGGAGTGAGGGTGATATATATAAGCCATTGGATGGAGAGAAGAGGTAAAGTAAGGACAATTTGAAGACAGAGTACACTAATCTGAGAAGGAAGAGTAGAGGGAGCATATTAGAGGGAAAAGAGAGTGGTAATCAGACTTCATAAGAAATTATTTACAAAATGTTGGTTTGCTTGCAGTCTTTCCAGAGTGGAACAAAGTTCTTCTCGTTGTATCTTCATACTGCTTTAGTTATACTGCATTAGTTAAACTGCTGTGTTAAAACTGCTGTATTAAAACTGCTTTAGCACTGTGACTTGACCCATGTCTCCCACATAAGCTGATCTAAATTTAAGGAATATGGGGCAGGGAAGTATTTTTCAATTGACCATTTAGGAACTGATAACAGACACTTGAATGGAAGGGGAAACTGTAAAATAAAAAAATAATAAAAAAGACCAGACACAGGCCAAAGTCACAAAGCATAATTGATTATTTGATCACTAAAGGCAAAAGAAGGCGAGAATCAATCACCAAAAATATAAACAATTTACATAATATAAACTTGTCAATAAGGAATCGTAAACGGCTAATTGGGGGTTGTTACATCCATTAGAGGATCTGGCAGACGTGAGTACTGATAAGCAGAACTTTAATTAGCTGGTTGAGAAAGACTAATGGCAACACACCAACAGTTAGGGAAATCTGGTAAAACAGATGTTATTTATATGATCGTCATAAATACATTCCACTGTTGAGTCTGGCACTCCCTGACCTGGGGGTGGTTTTTCTATACACATATCTCTCAAAATCCACACATAATTTGTAATTCCTGACATGGTAGCACTAAATTATTAACAAGAAAATATACAAATTTATCAAATAATAACAGTCATGTAG
The DNA here is from genome assembly GCF_042186555.1 of Aquarana catesbeiana. Lineage (NCBI taxonomy): Eukaryota > Metazoa > Chordata > Amphibia > Anura > Ranidae > Aquarana > Aquarana catesbeiana. Next base: position 449,809,640 of record NC_133325.1, read on the forward strand.
GTACTAGATACCTCTTTGTTACAAACTGCCAGATGCTAATGTGGCACATTAACACTTCTGAGTAAGGCACACATAAGAGATAACTCATGATTAGACTCAATCAATTTGTGACTTAATTCTGTGAAATAATAAGTTGGTTATCTAACCATAAACAATGGTCATTTGGAGATATCACTATAACTATAAAGTGACATTGAGGGAGGGGTTAAAGAAGTATAATCAAACATTTTAGCATTCCCACAACATAGCTCTTTTAATTTATGAGGGGAGGGTGTAGGAACGCTATCTAGAAGGTCCATAGAAAACTAGTGCAACTGCAGTTCTGAAGCTATTCTTTTCTTTTTTTTTTTTTTTTTAATTCTTTATTTGTATAAATTTTCCAATACAAAAAGAAAAAGAGGGTATATAACTCTCCTCCAACAGAGAGTCTATAACAACATCTTACCAATAACATTCCTTTAAAAACCCTCTTGCACTCCCCCCCCTCGCCCCCCCCGTCCCCCCCCCCCGCAGATTGGGGTACTGCTTCATGCCTAAGCTATCCATACTTCCCTCCCAGTCATTCGTTCCTTGTTACCTCTTCCAGGTAACTCCATGACCTTTTGTACTCCCGCCAGCCTGTTCATTTATCCACTCGGTCCTCCCCCTCTTCCATACATGTTCCCTCTCCAACTACACACTCCATGTTATATATTTCATTTATACAGAAGAGCCAGTCTCAGATATTTGGACTGTTTGGGTCTAACCAGTTCTTCGTGATCTGCCTCTTGGCCGAGTCCAGAAGTATAGGAACTATAGAATTTTGATATTGCTTTATGGGCTCTTCTGTACCATGAAACAGACAAACCCATGGATCTTCTGCCACTTTTTTGCCCATAATGACCTTAGTCAATTTTATTATCTTTTCCTAGAAGGTTTTGATGGCAGCACACTCCCACCAAACATGCGCCATCGTCCCCACAGCTCCGCACCTCCTCCAACATTTGTCTGATCTTGCCGGGTCAAACTTGTTCATTTTGTCTGAGGTGGCATACCACCTTGCTAGACATTTAAAATTAATCTCGGTCCTCTTACTGTCTACTGCTGATTTGTGTAAAATCTTCAAAATTTTACCTAATGTGGTTTTACTGCACCGTGAACCTAACTCCTTTTCCCATGCCTTGATGTACTGGGGCACCTCCCGCTCCTCCCTCTCGCTCAGAACCTTGTAAATTTGTGAGACCAGGCCCCTCCGCTGCTCCTCCTCACAAAGCCGCTCGAGTGGCCTATACTCATCGTCCCCTCTGAGTGGTTTCGGCAATTTTCCAATAAAATGAGATAGCTGGAGGTACCTCCATGGATCAATAGCAAGGTTGTCAGTCTTATCTTTTCATTCAAAATACGTGCATATTTTCCCTTCTCTAATTACATCTTTTATTTGTAAACTGTCCCTTTTAATCCAATTCCCTCCCACCTCCCTCCTCCCTGGTTCAAAAAAATTATTATCTTTAAGATATATCAAAGGTGAGTTGTACAACCACTTGTTGTGCATGTGTACCTGGTCCCATAACTTCAGTGCATTTTCTGTTAGTGCAGAAATCTCTGTGTTAAATACTCTATACTTAGGTGGGTTCCAAATTATGTGACTTAGGTCCCTACCACTCAGACTGTGTTCTAAATTTACCCATCTCCTATCTAATACCCCCTTTGACCATTCTATAACTCGTGTTAGTACCACCGCTTTATAATATTTATTAAAATCTGGCAACGCCAGTCCTCCTTTTTCTTTCCTCCTACACAGGACCGATCCGGCAATTCTGGATTTTTTGCCACCCCAGACAAACCTCGATATTAGGCCCCGTAAGGCCTGAAATATAGCTGGGGGAGGGGGATAGGAAGCATCTGGAACTTGTACAATATTTTAGGCATAATAGTCATTTTCACCGCATTAATGCGTCTGATCCAGGAAAGGGGACGGGAGGCCATACCTCTTACCTCTCGTCTAATTTCATCTAGCAGGGGGATGTAGTTGTTCAAATACAATTCCTTCAGGTTGTTCGACAACTTGACCCCCAAATAGCTTATAGCTTTCCTCCAAGGAAAGGGAAACGATCCCGTAAGATCTTTTTCCTCTTGCATTCCCACACTCACATTGAGCACCTCGGACTTCCTGAGATTGATTTTAAAATTTGAGATTTCCCCAAATCTTTTTAGAATCCTAAGGATATTCGGGATCGTTATCCTAGGGTTAGAGATGAAGAACATCGCATCATCGGCAAAGGCCGCTAATTTATGTTCCTCTACTCCTATCCTCACCCCACTACAGTCTGGATTATTACGTATGGTAGAAAGTAAAGGCTCTAATGTTAACACAAATAGTAGGGGGGACAATGGGCAACCTTGCCTTGTACCATTATCCACCCGGAAAGGCTCAGAGGCCACACCATTGGACTTTACAAATGCTGTTGGCTTGGTATATAATATTTTCACCCAGGAGATATATCTCGGGCCTATTCCCATTGTTTCTAGTGTTTTAATCATCCACCCCCAGTCTACCCTGTCAAACGCTTTTTCTGCGTCCAATGACAGGAATAGAACTGGGGGCCCCCCTCGTTTAATGGACTCTGCCAGGAGTACTGAGCGCACTCCGTTGTCTCTACTCTGCCTTCCTGGCACAAACCCTACCTGATCTGGATGGACCAGGGTGGTCATTCTATCTCTTAATCTTCCTGCCAGGACTTTGGCATATAGCTTTACGTCGGAATTTAATAATGAGATGGGTCTGTAACTAGAACACTGATCCCTATTTTTGCCTTCTTTATGAATTAGTGTTATGGCCGCTACCAAGGCCTCACCCCCCATTGTGCAGTCAGAGCCTAGTTCATTCCAATAGTGGGTCAGTTTGGGTACCAGAATCTGTTTAAATTTTTCAAGGTATAATGAGGTAAAGCCGTCGGGACCCGGACTTTTTCCCTTGGGGGTACTCTTTGAAGCAGCGAGAATTTCCGCCTCCTCTATGGGTCTGTCCAGGAGATCTCTCTCCTCTTCAGAGATCTTCACTACCTCTGCTTCCTTTAGGAATTCTACCATCTTCCCTTCCTTTATGCTTTCTCCTTCTCCCTTCTGTCTGATAGAATATAGATCTTTAAAATACTTTCTAAATTCTTCCACTATACCTATGCTTGTACCAACTGCTTCTCCTTTTTTATTTTGTATTTTCAGGATGTAGTTCCTCTCCCTTTTCTTCCTCAGAATCCTTGCAAGATGTTTACTAGATTTATTTCCCCACATATATCTGTCTTTTGATAATTTATCTAGGGCCCTTTTTGAATCTTGCTCCATAATGTCCCTCAACTCTTCCCTTTTTGCAACTAACTGTCGATAGCTGTCGTGGCCTTGGACCTTTGATTTTTTATGATCCTGTTCTAATATCTGAATCTCCTCAATGAGCTTATCCCTCTCCTCTCTTCTTTTTCTTTTCACCCCTGCCCCTATGGAAATCAATACCCCTCTTATGTACGCTTTATGCGTCTCCCATAAGATCGCCGGTGAAATTCCTTCTATATCATTGACTCTAAAAAAAAATTCTATTTCTTCTTTAATCTTATCTATCACTTTGGGATCTCAGAGTAAGTTCTCATTCAACTTCCATGAATACAACTGTCTATGAGGTTCTCCAAACCTGATCCTTAATGTAACTGGCGCGTGATCTGATACGGAAGTGACCTCTATTCTTGACTCCTCGACCAGGTCTAACAAACTATGATCCAGCATTATATAGTCCAATCTCGAGTACGTCCCATGCACAGGGGAGAAAAAGGTATAATCTAAAGTTCTTAAATGTTGCATCCTCCACACGTCTATTAGATGGCATTCCTGAAGCCGTCTTTTAATCTTACTCAGCTGCGCCTTACTTGTCCCCTGTGCACGGGACGTACTATCCTGATAAGGGTCCAGGCAGAAGTTAAAATCCCCCGCCAGTACCACCTCTCCCTCCCTAAATTCTGACAGTTTAGAGAGTACCCCTTTTAAAAATGCTATCGGGTTTTTATTAGGACAATATACATTTACAAATGTAAGCTTTCTCTTCTCCAGGGTACCTTTAAGAAATAAAAATCGACCCTCTGGATCCGTCAATCTCCCCGTCTCAGTGAACTTCACGGAACCAGAAATCCCTATTGCCACGCCCTTAGATCTCCTTATTGGAGTATCGCTATAGAGCCAAGTGGGAAATCAAGGAGAATATAGTCTTACATTTGATTCCTGGGTCAAGTGTGTTTCCTGGAGGAAAACTACATCCACTCTGTAGTGTTGGAGCTCCTTGAGAATCTTATGTCTTTTTCCTGGGGAGTTCAGGCCCTTAACGTTATAGGACATCAATTTTAGATCAGGCATAGCTATAATTCTTCCCTCTTACTCTCCTAGTCTCTGGGTACTCCCCTTCTGCAGGTAGCCACCCCCCCCTCGACCCCCCCATCCTCCCCCGGCCCTACCGGCCATCAGCCCACGTATAAGAATCCAACTAGATCTCATATCGCGGGCCTCTTTTCCAGGGGTGACGCTCCTCAGGTGGCCACCGGTGCCCTCCGCCTTGTCACCCTAGATGACAGGGAAGTGGGCTCGTGAGACCAAGGCGCACAGTCCCATCGGGTCAGACATCTCTTCTATAACCCCCCAAACCCGGAGCCTTTTTTGTGTAGTTGTTAACGCCACTTCCCCTATCCCCCTCCCATCCCCCCCCCCCCACAGGACCTTAATTTAATAATTTGAGTCTCAGTCTTCAAGGCTTAAATCTCCACGCTCCTCCCCCACTTGAGCGCAGATTTGGTGAAGTTGAGCGGAGGAGGAGGAAGGAGGAAAAAAAAAGGAGTCCTCCAGGGGAAAGTCCTCTCTCCTTCACTTGTTATTGCCCGGTCTTCTTATATGTTCTCTATATTCCTGGTGCAGGCACTTCTGGTGGGGGATCCCCAGGTTTTCACAAAAGTCCAGAATCTCCTCCGGAAACCTAATTTTGTGTGTTCTGCCCTCCTTTGTTACCAGAAGGGATGTTGGGAACCCCCAGCTATATTTTAGATTGTTCATTTTAAGTTGGTCCAACAGGGGTTTTAATTGCCTTCTTCTTGCCAATGTTCCCGCAGATAAATCTGAAAATTTTTTTAACTCTTTATTATCGAAGCTTAAAGGGAGGGACCCCCTGAGGTTGATCCATATCTTCTCCTTATCTTCATATGAGTGGAATTTAACTATTACATCCCTTGGAATATCTTGTCTTATATTTGGGGGTTTTCTGATCCTATGGACCCTTTCGATCCGCAGAGCCTCATCTTCTCTTCTTCCCAGAATTGGGTTAAACATTTTCTTCAACTTATTCCTTAAGTCCTCGTTGTGTTGTTCAGGGAGGTCTCTTATTCGCAGGTTCTGCCTGCGACTTTGATTTTCTTGTTCTTCTAGTTTGAACATCAATAAGCGATTATCATTTTGCATTTTCTTCATTTGCTCTTTTAAATCATGTATCTCTTTCGCCTGGGCATCTGCGGCTCCTTCTATTTCTTCCACTCTGCGCAAAAGATGGCTCATGTCCGAACGAACGTTTAATATTTCTGATTTAATGACATTTTCCAACTTAGTGAACATTTCTGTCATCTCTGTTTTGTTTATAAAGAATGATGTGTCTCTCGGATCCTCTAAGTCGCACAAGGCTCCTGCGCCCGCTTGCTCCATATCTTCTCTAGGCTTCTCCCCCTGTCCCCCTTTTTGTTTCATCTGAGTTTTTTTATCTTTCGTTCCCACTTGTTTTTTGTCTGCTGCAGGGCTTTTGGCACTAACTTCCTTGAGGTACTTCTGTATTGTACTTGAATTGAGAATCTCTCTGGGGGTCTTAGGTTCCGCTGTTTTCTGGCTGCGTCCTCTCATACTTCAATGACTTGCTTTTTAAAGGTGGTAATTACCTAAATAGCAGTCACGTACCCCCTTCCACCCTGTCTTTAGCCCCTACACTCCGCCCGCTTAGGCGTTCAACAGCTGCTCTCCCCGCTATGTGCTCCGCAGGAGGGTCCGTCTCTCCTTCTGTTGCCAGGGTGACAGAGCAGCTCTCGGCATTCCCGAATCTTTCAGGGCGCGAGGCGGCAGCAAACTCTCACCTCGCCACTCGCCTCGTTCGCGCCTGTCCGCTCCATCCTGTGCGCCTCCACTCCGGCGCCACCTTTAGGCCCCTCCCCCGTCAGACGTCTCACGTCTGCATCCCGCCAAAAAGAAGAAGCTATTCTTTTCTAATGAAACATTGCACACATGTGTCAAGAGTCACTCTGAAGGCCAATGAATAATACACAGGATCAGACTTTACCAGAATTAAAGATCGGGAAAACCTTGCTAAGTACTCATCCTTTTTGTTCCAATTTGTTTTGCTGTTGCTTTTTGTCTTTTTGGTATTGTCTTTTCTGTAAATATCCTGATTGCACTGTTTTTCTTGTCTTTTATTAAACAATAACTTAAATCATGATGTTTTACCTGTAATGCCCAAAACTAGAACTTAAAGAATTTGTCTATTGGAAGCATTTATTTTGCTCATCACCACAGTTGCATATATATTATTGTACTGGGTTTTAAAGGTACCAGTCAACACATATGTCCCATTTCATAAAAATGTTTAATTGTTTTTAATGCATATAATTTCAATTTAAAACATACAGTATTATTATACAATATGTTAGCCTTAGACTGTTGTCACACAAATTGGAAAATCTCTGTGCAGGGTAAGGTTGAGAGTGCCATCGCAATATATGGATGATACTAGTACAAAAGCAGATTAGTGACCCAACATTTGTCACACATTTATTGCAGTGGCTGGCATGTCACACCACTGTTGGGAAATGCCCCCAATTTTAATTCTGCAGAGCAGGCAAGGAAGGAGCTTCAGCATGGAAAGATGCATATCAGGTTGACCTGACCCCATGGAATCAACAGAGCATCCACTGCAAGGTCCCTGGTGACAAATCTGTCCAGTTTGTTGTTGTATCAGGAAGTCAGGCGGTCCACATCCAGCTTCCCTAAGCAGGGATTAAGTTCACGACTCTTTGAGCTGCATGACTTCTAATGCCCCCTAATGGTTGATGGAAGACATTGCTATGGCATTTTCCAATTTAATCCTGGTCTTACAGCCAAGAGGTCCAGCATTGAAGGGACACTGACTTATCCTAAGCACCAGAAATTTGATCAGGAGCCAAAATCACTCTGATGACTAGGTCTCCTCCACCGAGAGGGCACCCAGGACCCTTCCCAAGCCCGACAGACTGGCATCCACTTTGATCACCCACAAGACCATCAGTAAAAAGAAATGTCCCTGATTCAAATGCCAGGCTGCAGATCATGCCAGGGCAAGCCTGATCCTGCTGGTTAGGCTCATGGTACAATCCAATGAGCCTGCTTGTTCCATGCTGCCTGTTGGAAGTCAACATGGTTTAATATCATACTTCTGGTACTTAATTTCCTGGTTCATACAGACAGGTGGCCTAAGTTGGAATGTAACCAGTTACACATCAAAGCTTTGTAGCATATCAGAATAACAAGGGCTTGACCCAAGCCCACCCGCGGTGATATGTGTGATTACAAGCTTCAAAGCCACTGTTGCCAAGATGACTGATGGATTGAGCTACAGAAGATCAAAGGCCAAGATGTCTATGAACATTTGACCCAGGTCGGACAGTGGCGATTCATGGACAAATGCTGCCCCCTAAAGGCCAAAGTACAGCAGGACAGACAGTAATATAATCTTTTGAGAAATTATGTACTAATAAATGCTGATTTGTCAAAAGTCTAAATGGGAGGATACTGGGGTTGGGTTTGAATGGTGTATGTTCGAGTAAAAAGCTAACAAAGAAAAAGTTTGGTCTTTTTAGCTGCTGGTGTTTGCCTGAGCCTGTTGTCTCTCTCTCTCTCTCTCTCTCTCTCTCTCTCTCTCTCTCTGTGTCTTTGACCACCTTGAGACCTTGCTCTGAATGGTGGCTTGGGCCTAAGCCATGCGGCCCAGAGCTCTCTTTTTAACATCTGGGGACCAGCCAACGAATCTATTCTAGAGGATGTGATAAGTATCTTTGATATTCTTGTATTATATATTCTGATATGATATGTTTTGTTGGTATATGTTTGTAATATTGTAATATCTTTCATGTTAGCTTTCTTATTTCCTTGGGAAATAAATGTACAAAGAAAAGAGAGCGCAAGGCTGCCCTAGTGTGATATTGTTTAATGCTAAAAATGCGAATTCAAGTTAAAAGGGTTACACTCACAAACATGGATCTGAAAGTCACATGTACACCAAGGTAGATGTCTCCTCTCCTGGCCTGAATGAATGGGTTGGTTCCCAAAGGCAAGTGATGTGGATGGAGGATGTTAGAGCGAACTCTGCTTCCTCATCGTGTCAGGCTGTGTTTGCTGTGAGACACGCGCACGGTCTACCCAGCGCTGCATGACGTCACTCGCGGCCGTGAATGGAAGGCCGAGTGAGTGAAGTAACTCCTCCTAGCTAGCAGAGCACAGCCTCCTTCTTGAGGCCTGAAGTGTAGGTAAGCTAATTAGCATATCAATGGAAGTCATCGAAGGTTTCATTAAGAAGCATGGCTGTGTTAGATTCGAGTCTATAGAAGAGAATGATTTAACACACCAATTCAATGACCTTTTGAGACAATGTAATACTCATAATAATGTCACAAAACATAAAAAGTATTCAAAAAAGGGCAGGATGTGGTATGTGTGTTATTGAAAATTAAAGACATTGCGATGGCGAAAGAAGTACAATGGTGTGCGGAGAGAGAGCTACTCTTGGAGCAGGCACAAAGTGTAACTGAGAATATAGTAGCAATGGTTGCAAAGGCAGATGCAAATGTTGCTGATCACATTCAACAATTAGTGACTGAGAAATGTGTATTGGAACAGAGATTATATGAGTTGGAGAAAACATGTATGTTGAAGGAACAATGTATTACATCTTTAGGGCAGAGAGAGGCTGGGAATCAAACTGCGATAGAAATAGAGACAGTTACAAGAATGCAAAACTCAACTAGCCCAAAAAGATCATGCCATTCTATCTTTGAAAGCACAGGCAATGGAAAAAGTACACAGCCATTGTTGTGCTAACAAGGATGCACATCCCTTTGTGACACAGGAGCAGGGAGATAGGATGCTGATCGAACAACAGCCAATAAATGCGGCTGACATCCTGAAAAATCCCCAAATCAAAGTTCATCTCTCTTTACTCCTGCGTCAGAAAGGACTGGGCAAGGATTAGGAAATATAAAAAGGGAGGAATTACAGGGTGCACAGGCAGCCATAATGGAGTTATCCTCCAAACATGCAAAAACTGAACAGTCTCCGTGCTCAGCAAAGATCGAGGCTCTAGAACAATTTGATAAACCAGATGCTATTGTTGCTGCAAGTGATGTTACTATGATAGGAATCAATGTTGGAGATTTAAATAAAAGGGCGGTAACTGCGTTTGAAATTGATTCAGGAGTTAAAACAGTGGAAACTTCTGATGACTCCTCAGACGATGAAAGTGTAAAGTCTGTTCAGTCCAATCATAGTAATGTTGTCCAGCAATGTGAGTTTCCAGCGCCATATGCTTAGAGAAGGGCCTATGCAGGGAAACCAGCTCTAAAATGTTTTTTGTGTAAAACGGGGGGTCACATAGCTAAGTATTGTTTGATGGCTAAGAATGATATGCAAAGGAAATACCCTAAAACTACACCAAGGCGTTATGAAGTTTATTTTGCCAGATGGGATAGCAATCCAAAGCATGGAGGCCATACTAATCAAACCCATTTCCCTTTTAAGACCCAAATGCGGAGACTACAAACTGAAAGTCATCAATATGTAGAACAGTTGCGTAAAGTCAAAATGGAGGTAGCCGCATGGTTATTCAAATATAGCACTGGGGGAAACAATGTTAGCAGCACTTAGTGAGCTGCATGGATGCTAAGAATTTTCTGGTCAATGTTTTCTTACTATGAATAAGGTTTAGATGTGAGCTTCATGTTTTAAATATAATAGAGGACCTTGATATACTTTTAGTATTTTCAAGGATAAGCCTCTGAATTGTTGTTATTTTTTTTTAAAAAAACATTTTTTTGTTATGATTATTTTTTTCTCTTCTCTTATTTTTAATTTTTGTATTCACTTTTTGTTTTTATTTTTGTTTTTAATGTGTGTTATTTTTTTTTTTCATTTTTAATTTTTTTAAAAGAATTTTTTTAATTTTTACATTTTTTCTTTTTATTAATTTTTTATTTTTTTTTATTTTTTTAGAATTTTTTTAGATTTTTTTAAATTGTTTTAATTTTTTAAATTTTTTTTTAGATATTTGTTTATTCATTTATTTTTTTGTTTTGTTCAGGTGGAAAAAATATTATGTTTAGTCCACCTGAAAGGGGGGTAATCGGATATACCCTAAATTAGCAGCTGAATAGATGGTCATGGGATATGTCCTCCAGATAGATACATTTTGTTTAAGACAAGAGTTGTTAGGAAGCCATTCTAGCCGCTGGAATTCGTTTTTTTTTTCTTTGCTTTATTTTACATTCAGGTGGAAAGAGTTCCAAAAGGTTTACGCTTTGTCCACCTGAAAGGGGAGTTAGTGCATAGATCTTAAAGATACAAATAAATGCATTGGTTTTTTTAGCATTTAAAATTAGAATTTTTTGAGAAGCAACATTGACGTTAGTTTTTTTTAAAATTTTTGATTATACCATGGGGATCCATTTTAGAGTGGGTTCATCCTAAAGAAGTCATGGTTGTTTTGATAGTTTGGTCAGAGTTGCAGAAGCCAGGAAACACACAGGGAGAAGAGGAGGAGTAGGATTGTGTCAGCATGGATGTAGAGGATAACACTCAGCAGCAGTCTTCAAGAGATGGTTTTCAGTCCCCAGAAACCCAAGGAGTTGTACGTGGTTGGGAGGAGGTAGTTCCTGACAACATCATCCTCAGTGACCCAGAGGACTCACAATCAAATACATCTGCAAACTTAGCTGCATGGCCTCCCTGATTCTGCAAAGCCTGTGAAAGGACCCTAGAATTTGTGGTATCAAGGAGAGGGATCATTACTGGCTGGCAACCCTTCTTGATCCATGTTACAAGGGTAAGGTTGCAAACCCATCCTGCCTTCGCAGAGGGAGCAGAGGATGAAACATCTTCAGGAGGCCATGAAGAAAGGTTTGTGCAATGCGTTTCCAGACCCTGGGAGGTTACAATTTCCTGGTGCTGGACAACGTGTTGCTCAGGCTTTGTTCAGTCAGAGAAAAGCGGTGGAGAAGGTGGCCGGCTGACCGATACCTTTAGACAATTGTTCAGTCCTCGGCGCTAAGGCCCAATCGGTTCAAGCAACCATCGCCAGCGTCTGCATTACATGGTACAGGAATATCTTGGGGCAAGACCAGACTTTGAGACCTTTCCAACAGACCATCCACTGGGTTACTGGGTCTTGAGGATGGACCACTAGCCAGAACTTGCTCAATATGCAATTGAGCTACTGGCCTGTCCTGCATCCAGTGTTCTTTCTGAACGCACATTCAGTGCTGCTGGAGGGTTTGTAATGGATCATAGAGTGCGCCTGTCCACAGACTCCATTGATAGGTCACATTCATGAAAATGAATCAGTCTTGAATCAGCAGCAGTTATCAAGCACCTGATGTTGATTTTTCTATGGATGTGGTATCCCTTGAAGATTGCCTATGCTGAGTGACTATTCTATTCCTCCTCAATCTTGATGATGCTAGCTTCCAACAATATTTTTGGTTTAGGGCACCACCACCACTGCCCAAGGCCCAATTTTTCCTCCCCTGTTTAACAGGGGCATTGAATTACAATTTTTGATCAAATATTTCACAGCAGGGCCCATTCCTGCGCCCAACAAGCGTAACTGTGAGGGGTTACAGTGTTGTGGCACCACCACCACTGCCTGTTTCTCAATTTTTCTGCCCCCTGTTTAACAGGGGCATGTAATTACAATTCTTGATATAATATTTCATAGCAGGACCTGTTCCTGCGCCCAACAAGCGTAACTGTGAGGGGTTACAGTGTTGTGGCACTACCACCACCACTGCCTAAGTCCCAATTTTTCTGCCCCTGTTTAACAGGGGCATGTAATTACAATTCTTGATATAATATTTAACAGCAGGGCTTGTTCCTGTGCACAACAAGAGAAACTGTGAGGGGTTACAGTGTTCTGGCACCACCAACACCTAAGGCCAAATTTTCTGCAGAGTATTTAGGGCAGGCCTTATAGTACATATACTTCTGTTCAGAGTATTTAGTGCCTGGAGGCCCCCTAATGCCATTTTTCTTTATTTGTGTGCGGGGTTCCCCTTAATATCCATACCAAACCCAAAGAGCCTTGTAAATTACTTTTTTTCCTTTAGAAATGTCATTTTGCTGTGGTATTGTTCTAAACACGGGAAAACTGTGCCACTTTACAGGCATACTATAGACACCCTCAGGCACGATATTTAAAGGAATATTTGATTTTTATTGTTTCACTTTAAGTAGTCTTAAAGTCACTGCTCCCGAAAAAACGCACATTTTTAAAACTTTTTTTTGCATTAATATATGTCCCCTGGGGCAGGACCCGGGTCCCCAAACACTTTTTAGGACAAAAACTTGCATATAAGCCTTTAAAATTAGCACTTTCGATTTTTCACGTTCATGTCCCATAGACTTTAACAGTGTTTGAACTAACTTTTTTGCATGTTCGGATGTTCTGGAGCGATCCCTAGTGGTAATTGCACAGTGAAAATTGGCACATCACATTACTGATCTGGATGTGATTGAAGGAGAAGCACTGTAATTTATTTATATGAACTGGTGTAACCAGTATATTTTCTGCAGGGATCGTGTGTTTTTACTATTATGTGCAGGAATTGGTTTTCACGAATGATTATTTATTTATTGATGAATTATTGCTGCACTTTATTCATTGATGAAATAATACTGCACTTTATTTTTTGTTGAATTACTGGTGCACTTTATTTTATTTGTCACATGGAATTTAGGTATTATGTTATTAGTTTGCATTCTCTTGAGCGCTGCGCTTTATTTTTATTTATTACAGTTCACACATTTCTACCTTGCACATGAATATCTGGAAAATAACACGACTCCAAAGTTGTTGGTAGAATGAACTGTTTTTTCTCTTTAATAATCTTAGAATGAATGGGTTAAAGTTGACAGAGGATATAAATGTGAAATATTCAGGTAATTCTCTCTGTTTCTGTCTACAGCTATGAGACCAAGCAGGCACCACCTTTCGTACATTTGACAATGTCTGTGCTGTTGAGAAGGACCCTAGAAAAGTATGTGATGTATTTTAGTAAAGGACACCGCTGTGCTTAGCCAATTGCTATCTTGCTTCTGACAGAGACATTTCAGCTCAAGACATTTAATTTCCTGTAATTTAATCTCTGAAGAAAATGTTTTAGATATAAAGAACAATTTCTCGCTCTGATGTCATTAAATTCTAAGGTGTTAAGGTCTGCAGATTCTCTTGCTGAGGCATTAAAAACCCAAACGTCTGGCTGCCCAACATCACAGATTCATATGCTGCACAAATTCTTCTTGCTGCCCTAGACCACTGTTTCTCAACCAGGGTGCAGTGAGGAGTCCCTAGGGATGCCGTGGCAAGAGCCTGATCTGAGCGATCCTCTGTTAGCACCTGTGCTACAGGAGGGGGAGAGTAAGGTTAACTCCTGTGGAAGAGGCAGAGAGCTGTGCCCGCACCTCTCCCACTCTCTGCTGCTCTCTGTACTCTTGCCGGCAAAAGAGAAAATGAGCTGGCTGCCTGACTGCATCCTACCAACCGAGGACTTGCCAGTGTTCTATCAAGATATGCCCCCCATTGAAAAATGCCTCCGATGTGTCTGCACATGCACAGTAACCAACGTCACTCCAGCTGATATGTTGGTCAGCTGGAGTGACATCTACACTGTGCATGCACAGATTGTCAGAGGCAGTATTAGACAATCTGCTAAGCGCCGAGGGAGAATGTAATTGTCAGATTCTGCCTCACTATTGCCAGGCGGGTTGTGGGTGTCTTGAAGGGCGGGTTTTGTGTGTGTTTTATCCCGCCAGACACAGCCAATACATGGCATATATCACACTAAACCCGCCATGCAACAGACAGAAAACATAGTGTTCAATACATGAAAAACCTGCCCCGCAACAGCGAGGCAGAATCTGACAAGTACATTCTCCTTCTGCTGTTTGCATAGCGTCGGATAATGCCTCCAACGATGTGCGCATGCGCTGTGTTGATGTCACGCTAGCTGATCAACATATCAGTTGGAGTGACATTTGTTACTGCGCATGCGCGGACCCATCAGAGGCATTTTTCCACAAGGGGCATTTCTCGTTAGAACACCGGCAAGGAAAGATTACAGAGAGGAGCAGAGAGCAGGGGGAGGTGCAGACACAGCTCTCTGCCTCCTCTGTACATGGGAGTTAACCCTGCTCTCTCCCTCCTTTAGCACATGAGTTAACAGTTAATAGAGGATTGCTTAGATCTGAATGTACAGGGAGGAGAGGAGCTGGGGAGGATAGAGAACATAACACACACCTCCTCCTGGCTCTCTACCCCTTTTGGCTGCTGTAACTACTGTAGGGACAGAATTTGTGCTAGGAAGAGAGGGGATTGGGGGGGTAATTGTGCTGGGTGGAGGATTTGGGAGCAGGTTGGGGGGCTGTGCTAGGAGGGAGGATTTGTGGCTGTTTATGCTTGAAGGGTTATTTGGGTGGGGGGTTGTGCTAGAAGGGGGTTTGGGGTTTTTTTAGCTAGGAAGGGGGGGTTTGTGCTGGAAGGGTGATTTGAGTGGGGGGTTATGCTAGGAGGGGGGATTTGGTAGGGTTTGTGCTGGGAGGGGAGATTTGTGGCCGTTTATGCTCAGAGGGTGATTTGGGTGGGGGGTTGTGCTAGAAGGGGGGTTTGAGGTGATTTTGCTAGGGGGGGTTGTGCTGGGAGGGTGATTTGGGTGGGGGGTTATGCTAGGAGAGGAGATTTGGTAAGGTTTGTGCTCGGAGGGGGGATTTGGGAGGGTTTGTGCTAGGAGGGAGGGATTTGGGGGATTTGTGCTAAGAGGGGGATTTGTGCTAAGAGAAGATTTAGGGGGAAGGGGAGTTTGCAACCCACAGACCACTAAAACCTGCCTCTCAGAGTACATTTTAAGGCTTGTTCACACCAGGTGCCATAACAGGTGTGAAATTGCATGTTTCCCGTACCGCAACAAAAATGTGCTGCCTTTTGCAGATGCATATGGGTGCATTAATTCTAAATGACACACCTAGCAAATGCACGCATGTTTGCACCTGCTAAAACACATGGTACAGTAGTATTGTGTTTGGTGCTGTGCAATTTGAAAAATCATGCATAGAGCAGGTCATTAAAAAAATGCAACATGTAGGAACGTGCAAAAAAAGCGCATGCACTCAGATGCACCTCCAGGTGTGAACGAGCCCTCATACTGGTGTGCCCCAGGATTGTGCTCGATTCTAAAGGGTGCCTTGACTGAAAAAAGATTGAAGAACACAGCTCTAAACCACATCTACAGCATTACCTGCCTCCATGAACATAGCTGTCATACCTATATTTAATGTCTTCTCCTGAATTCATACCATTTTTTATTCTATATCCTCTCTTGATGCCATGAGAACCATGAAATGACAAGGACATGGCACACTGAAAATTATATTGCACAAGCTGCTCATGTATGTATTATCTGACATATGTAAGTTGTGTAAATGGTTCCTACATGCTAGTGCTGCTAAATGACTGTCCCTTAATCACATTTCCCATCTGGCTGTTTGTAAACAAACCAACTGGAGATGCTCGATAACATCTTTGAACAAACCTGGGGCCTTTTGTTTACAGCAGCCAGCTGGGGAATGGTCATTTTTGTGCTAGTACTGCAGTGCAAGATTGTCACACAGTCATTATGATTGCCGCAGGATCTACATCACTACAAGATGTGTTGTAAAGATACTGCCCTGCTGAAAATAATTAATTTAAATAGGAAAACTAAACCCAAAGCATCTGTTCAAACTTCAGAAGTGATAATAAATAAAAAATGTGACTGTACGACAAAAATATCACTGTTTCAGTACAATACCAAACCAGCACCCACAGAAGATAAGCATTCTAAAATAATAAATAATTATGTGCAGAGCTAATAGACACATCAAAAAATGAAGAGTGAAACATACTGTATATGTAAACAACAAGTCCTCCATTCACATTTGTGCAACTTGTCATGCGAATTTGGATCCCATGACAAGTTGCAACCCATGTTTCCCTATGATAACCGTTCATTTAAGGTATACAAAAGGATAGTATCTTTGATCGCATGAGTTTCATGTTAGTAATAGTAATTATGCCATAGTTTCCAATAGAATTTAGTGGTATTTCATGAATTGCACCAAGGTGTTTGGGGCCCAGCACATGTTGATACTCTTGTAGTTCAACAGTTCTTATAAATCGATGATAACCTACACATAATTTCATGTTAAATGTTCTGTTGGGCCCATAATGGAGGCTTTTGTGTTGTGAAAACGCGTTTTTATTTGATAAAATCACAAATATTTAAACAGTCTATGAACAAGTAGTACCTAGCTAATTTTCAGATATTCAATTTAAATCAATATTAATTTGAATCAAATTTGAATCTAATTTGATTCAAATGTGGAAGAAAAATTTGAATCTAATCGAAAATTAAACAAAAACAAAACGAGTTACAAAAACGAATCATTCTAACGTAACAAATGTAACTAAACTACATTTTTAACCTAACGAATCCTACCGAAACGAGACATAACTAATTTTTTTCATTCTGTGCATGTCTAGAGATGACCACTTTTTTACGCTTCTGTAATATTAGTATCTGGTCATGAGTTAGTTCGTATCTACTGGTCAGTCAGAACAGTTGCCCCCTTGAATTTAAGCCAGAGGGCAATAGGTTTGTTGAACCTGTAGAAAAAAACTGTGTTAACTCTCTAATGTCTGTATAAAATGTGTACATCTCATTGGTTCTGTAATGTCAGTCTATCAGTCTTATTGTGTTTGCTATTGTTTTTTGCCTTTATAAGTTTCTGGACAGAGGAAAAAACTTTAGAATGATAGCTTGCTTTATTGTTCTCCCACATGTGGTAAATAAACCTTTGCTTTGCATAACAAAAAGTATTTGTTCCTAAACAAAGGGGTGAGTCTGTCCTGGACAATTAATGGTGCCCTGTGTGAGGAAGCTGAAACACTTTGCATTAACAAAACCTTGGAGGTCACGAGGCTGGCGACAGGGTCAGACACAGAGCACCTTAGTAAACATTTTTGTTTTTTTCTGTATGCCCTTGCCTCTATCCTTTTGTCTTCTTCCCACAAACTCAGTCAGTATGTCCTTACTCGAACATACTTCTTGCTATTTACTAACCCTTTGTATGTGTGATGAGACTGAAGAAGTTAATACACTTTTTGCAGTTCAAGGGCACGCTTTATGTGAGTAAATGTTTGCTGCAGTTTCTGGATTGATCTAACTATCTAGGATAAGACATTGTATGTCAGAATATCATGATCCATTCTGATAAAGAGACTGTTTTCCATCAGTAGCATTCTCACTTGTGTGAAGTTCAAAAGACAGCTTCACATAGAAAACTGCAGAGTATGGCCTTGACTGAAAGGGCTCTGACTGCAAATATCAGTTGACCCTTGATTCTAATGCCCCGATTTTCTGACAACAAAACCGTGGATTTTTTTCCAAAGGATGTTGGCTCAAACTTGTCTTGCATACACACGGTCACACAAACGTTGGCCAAAAATTCCGAACGTGAGAACGCGGTGACGTACAACATGTATGACGAGCCGAGAAAAAGGAAGTTCAATAACCAGTGCCGCTCCTTCTGCTTGATTCAGAGCATGAGTGAACTTTTGTGCGACGGACTTGTGTACACACGATCGGACTTTCCGACAACAAGTTTTGTTGTTGGAAAATTTGAGAACCTGCTCTCAAACATTTGTGGGCAGAAATTCCGACAGCAAATGTTCGATGGAGCATACACATTGTTGGACTTTCCGACAACAAGCTCACATTGAACATTTCCCGTCGGAAAGTCTGACTGTGTGTACGCAGCATTACACTTGTCAAGACAACCCCACCCTTGTGTGGAAAGCCAGTGGACAATGTTGCACAAAGTGAACTTAAAAGAAACATTTAACGAAATGATAATAAATGAGATAAGGGAATCCCATACCTGGTGTGCAGGATACTTTACAATATTAGAAACCCTCACACCTACTGCACTTATAAAAGTACCCCATGATCCCAGGAATGACCCATCCTGAAGGAAGGGGCCCTCTACAACACTGCCAAACCCTTATGGTTTGGGATTGCTCACATATACAGGAAAATATATATACAGTATCTTTCCTGTAAGAGAGTAAATAGTATATGACAACACAGGGTGACTCACAATGTTCCCGAGACTCCCTAAAGAAAGAAAGGGATTTCTAAGTACCATCCCTCATCCTAGAGTGGATCTAATGAAAACTGTCAAAGAACTCCTAGATATTCAGGCATGTTGCTAGGGCTCCTTGTCTGAGGGCAGTAGCAGCAGCTGTTATATTGCTAACAAAGGCAGTGGACATTATTTTAGGAAATCAGTTTGTTATTTTTGTCCTCCCTAAAGTACATGCTGTAATACAGCATTTGACCACTAAATACATTTCAGAAGCAAGGCTAACCAAATATGAACTGGCACTCCTAGCCCTTTAAATTATCACGCTGAAAATGTGTAGCACCTTGAACCCAGATATTCTTCTGTTAAAAACCAAAAGTGGGGAAATAGGAAATCACTATTGCAGAGAGGAAATGCAAGGTTATAATGAGAAAGCAAAGAGGGTGAAAGACTCCCCCAGCAAAGATGTTGACCTTACTGTTTTTGTAGATGAGTCCCACTATTAGACTGAAGAGGGACACCCAGTTTATGCTATTGTCATCAAAGATGACATTTTATTTCAAGTCAAATTGCCTTGAAATCAATTAGCCCAAGTGGCAGTGCTAATGGCTCTAATGTAGGCCTGCATAATAGGAAAAGGATGAAAAGCAATGCACACTGACTCACGGTATGTTTTCGGCATATGTTATGATTTTGGCTAATTGTGGAAGGGTATTGGCTAATTGGTGAGAGGCTTCCTAACAACTAGTGGTGAGCCTACATATGCTAAGCTCATTAGGAAAGTCCTCAAGGCCCTTTGGATTCCAAATGAGGTAGCCATCATCAAATGTGAAGCCCATACTGAGGGTACTGATGAAATTTTAATAGGAAATTAAAAATCTGACATCACTACTAAGTTAGCTGCATTAAACGGTACTTAGCCTAGGAAGGAAATGCTGGACACAGCTGATCACATGGTAAAGAGCCAACGTCATTGGCTCTTTACCCTGATCAGGGATGCACTGTGTCAGAGGGACTTAAACCACTAGACTCCAGCTATCACTTTTGAATGAAATAACTCCTTAAAGGAAATCTATAGACTTTTTAAAGTTTTTCAAATTTACAGTATACAGGAAAGAGATCAGCATGCTGTAATCAGGCGTTAATATACATTCATGTATTAAAGTGTAACTGTAGTCTCCAAATTATCTTAACCTATAATTTTATTGGCACTTTGACAGTCACATATCAGCAAAAATTTGTACCACATCTATATGTTGTGATCAGATTATGTCATTACCATGTGTACATATGTACTGGTGCTGAGATATAAGGAGGAAGCACATTTCAGAATGCATGTTGACATTGTTCATCAATTCTAGGTCATTAGGGCATCATTTCACAAGAACTGTGCTCCAGTGTCAAGAAATCCCTAGGAGTCCTGCAACACACATTAGCTTTGAGCTGCAAAAATAACCAAGAAGAGATGGAGGCAGATGAAGTCACAACAGGGCTGGTGTCTGAGGACATGGAGGTGAGCGGCTAAATGACAGGGCAGGTGAAACTGGACTAAGAGTGGAATATGTTTGCAGCATATGTAATCTTTCTTAGGCTAATTTTTCTTTCAATATTGGGTACTTTAAAATACAGTACTTTGGAACCCATTGACAATATATATATATATATATATATATATATATATATATATATATATATAATGTATTGATACCAAATATATATAACATATATCATCACATATAATACATAATTAAAATATGATTTGGTACTTATAATAAATATAGGTGTACCTAAAGGTCTACTGCATGTTACAGCTTAATAATTTATAACTATCAATACCTTACATTATAGAGCACTATTCTCCTACTGCAAACTGGTCAACATGTTTCGCATGTTTTCATGCTTCTTCAGGACCAGGGTAAATGGTCAGTATGTGGAGTTTTTTGTCATCATTGGTGTGGTCGTAACCTATTCATGTGGTCTAACATAACAATAATGAGCATAATCAAAATTTAGGAAGCAATATGCTAATTATTGCTATTTTAGACTACATTAACAGATTACCATCACACTAAGCAGGACAATAATATTGTATACTGGCTATTTTACCCTAATCCTGAAGAAGGATGAAAAAATGTGAAACACGTTCACCATTTTGTAGTGGTAAAATAGTGCTATATAGATCTCTAACGCAAGGTATCGGTGGTTGTGAATGAAAACGGTTATATACACCTATATGTACAAAGTCATTTTTAGTTATGTATTTTTTTTTATAAATAAATCATATATTTTTGTATTTTTTTTTTTCAATGGGTTCAAAAATATTGCATGGTCCTACTCAATAACGGAACAAATGCTTAAAATATAATGAATGACAGTACTTTGGGGAACATTAGGCTCAATAATACCTCTATTACTCAATACACCGGTTAGGTACATTTTTCATCTGGTCACAGATGAGTTTTATACTGTATAATTCCACTTTTTGCACATACTGTACCTGCTTCATCCTACAGAAGCCTACAGTTACAGCCAAATAACAGGCTGTTTTGGCAGACATCGTTTCTGCACTCCTTAATAGTGTCAAAGCTTACTTGCCTTTTCCTACCTTTTGCAAATTCCTATTGGTCAGTGAGGCAGTTCAGTCATAGTAATGGGTGAATAGAAATGTTTAGGGGCAGGAGGAAACGACAATCAAAATATAACTGGCTCACCATAGCATAAAATCCTTAAAACATTTATTCAGAGTATACAAAGTATTGCACTTACATCAAAAGAAATGCATATGCACCTTAAAATGAAAAAAGCTGGCCGGCCGAAATAGCAGCATCCATCCTTCTGGGACTCAAGAATTGCAGTGATGCCAGCACGTCGCTCCACCCTACGCGTTTCATCATAAGCTGACATCGTCCGGGGCACAGGCGGCCTGCTGTGTCACCGCATTAAAAACAATACATGTTAGCCAAGCCTCGGTCTGAGCCTCGGGCAGCCAATCAAACCATGTATAGCCAATCTGAACCCTGACTCCCCACAGAAGGAATCAAAAATAATCAATTCTATAAGTCCTTACAATAAGAAAGGGAAGTTTAAAAACTGACTCCTCATATTGTTTCAGAAGTATTTCAAAAACGGCATCATCAAAATATGTCCTCAAAATGTGGACAGAAATACTACTATATCTGCACAACTACAATATGACAACAGAAAGTGCCACATTTTTCTAAAAGTAGTCACAACATTATAGTCATCCTAAATGATATCTAGTGCAAGTAGATCCAGATAGCAGGGAATATCATTCATAACATTAAATCCTCCTAATAAACATTTACTGGTTAAAAATCAAACATATGGCGTAATCCAAATTCAAACAGGAAACGCCATATAATCATTGATGTAGTGACACCACAAAAATTTTAATGTGCGACATCTAGTGGCTGAAGAATCCTATGACACCAAAGGTCATTGAGAAATGAGCATCATAATAACATCCTCAAATTATTCCTCAATAGGCTGCAACAAAATATAAACAACAAAAAATACAACATTACTATGAATTAAGTCATAACATTAAAAACATCCCTTATGATATCTAATGGTTGAAAACCATATAATGCCAAAACCGTCTCCCAATTAATTACATTGCTAACTTTTCATAACCAGAGGTTCTACATTTCCCTCCATGGGGTTGCAATAAGAATCATCCAGAGTGATATCTCATGGATGAAAATTGAATAGCACAAAAAGATTTTTTCCAAGTATATGCCAACATAACCTGAAGGGCAGGTCACATATTAATTTATTGACTGGGACAGCATATATTAAATCAGAAACATTTGATAAACCTAGTAATCAACTCAAAAACATCCTTAAAAATAAAAA
Source organism: Aquarana catesbeiana (assembly GCF_042186555.1). NCBI lineage: Eukaryota > Metazoa > Chordata > Amphibia > Anura > Ranidae > Aquarana > Aquarana catesbeiana. The sequence continues at coordinate 449,831,969 of NC_133325.1, forward strand.
ATGAAATAAATTCCATAAATAAATGAAGAAGGCCACCCTTATTGATTTATGCCACACCCCACCATGGCAAACCGAGACTCAGAGCCGAGGTTATAAATTTAAAATCACAACTGATCACAACCAAAATACCAATAAAATTTAAACCGAAGAATTAGGAGTTGTCTATAAACGCATTCACATCTACGTCTACATTTAAACTGTAGGGAACATATGACTTGACTTTATGTATCCAGGACATCTCAAGCTTGGAGATCTCCCTAACAAGAGAACTCCGTCTCCAATGAGGACTATACTTATCTATACCCAAAGTGTTTGAGGGGTCCCTCTTAGGTACTGTTGCATAATGTTTGGATACAGAATGATGTTTAAAACCTTTTCTAATGTTGTTGATTTGTTCATTGAGCCTCACCTGTAGTCCTGCTCACATACTGAAGCCCACAGGGGCACTGTAATAAATACACTACCCTTGTGGTAGAGCATGTAATTAATTGCCTTATCTCGAAAGCCCTCAAAGTGCTCTTAGAGACAAAGCTGGTCATTCTTCTACAAACAAAGCTGGTCATTCTTTTTCTACAAAAAGTGACAAGAAAAACAGCTAATATGTTTCGGCAACAGTCTTAGTTCTTAGCATGTTGAATATTAAAATGGCAATGCATTTATACTCACATAAGCTTCATCTAAAAATCAATTTGCATGGTAAATTGAAGCAATTAACTGAGCGATTAGGAGGTTAATATCAAAGTGCCAAAATGCAGGAAAAGAATTGAGACAAAAGATATACATCACATGATATGTTTCAAAAGATATAAAAGGACAGTGGAATACCATACATGATCACCCCACACACACATGGTTCACAAAAACAAATCAATAATGATAAATCATAGAACAAAAAAGAATTAGTATGCTGGTGCATGTAGCCCATGTGTAAGGGTCCATATGGCCTCATGTTAAACCATTGTGTATAAGACAGGAGAGACAAAGAACCTCATACAACATGTTTCAACAAAAGTTAAAAATACTAGGCAGTTAGTGAAGACTAGAAATGTAGGAACTGAGACTAGAAGCATAATGACGGAAAGGAATGAGGGAAGTGGATTGCATTATTTAAGGAATAAGTCCACATCCCATCTGTATATCCTTCCAATGGGGTTTCGTGTCCCCAACAAAAAGATCTATTTCACTTCTAGAAGTCTTCTATGTGTATCTTCTCCACGTGCCGCTTATTTAATTTTATGCACTGCACAGAAGGAAAATGAGGTCATATTGCCATCATGCATTGTTTTAAAACACATTAGACATCTTTTTATATTGCTTGAGGTAATACCATTATAATGCTCACTTATCCTAGTGCTCAGAGACCTTGTAGTGCATCCTACATACTGTAACCTACAGAGGCTGCAAACAATTACAGATATCACATATTTTTTGTACTGCAGTTAATAAAATCCTTAATAGGAAATGTTTTGCCATTGTGATATGTAGTAATGGATTTGTGATTATTATTATGTTTACTGCAGTATCTACAGGTTTTCAGACCACAGCTGTATGAGTCTGTGGTACTAAGCCAACTGCCCATTAGGTATTTGGTTAGACAACAAATAAATGGTGTGCCTGGTATCCTTTATATATGAGGGCATTTTCTGTAGAAGCGGTTGAAGATAGTTATCAATATATTTCCCACCTGGAATGTGACAGAGTCAATGCCACTGACTATGGGAGATCCCCGAGCCTTGCTGCAGCACTCCACCTCTCGTCCCCATATCTGACGCTATCTTTAGCCCAATCCTCCCTATCTTACCCCATCCCATGTTTCCTGGGCTTGTACATTGCATATGCCTACAGGCTTCACTTCCAGTGAAGCCATAGCTCCTGAGGGGCTCCAACAGGCAGACCAGGACGCCTTGGGGATTGGTGTTTACCCTGCAGACTTCTCAGCATTCGTTTGGAGGGATATGAGGAGTGCAGACTCAAACCTTCAGGAAGTTGCATCCATGTCCAGGTAGGATCGTTTGATGCTGAGTTTAATATAAGTATCAAATTAAGCATGTTATCACTGATCCCCATGCATTAAAGATTAACCAAAGGGTGCTCAAGTATCTCATAAGGCGCACAGGGGTCGGGGTGGGGATGGGTGGGGGAGGAGGGTTGTGTGGGATTGCTCCTGGATGTCTGCCCCCGCTGCCCCCCCCCCCTGTGTGGGGGTGGTGGGGCCACGGGTGGCCGCTGTCGGAGTCACACCCTATTTTGATATAAGGACGCGGGATGGGATTGATGTGTTTCCCCATCTGCGGACTTGTGGTCATAAGTTGGCCTAGGGGAGGGAGGTGGGTGAGGTGGGGATAGGAAGGGTGGGGGGAGAAATATTTTAAAATACATTATACAAAATACATTATAGAAGACAGGGGTCAGTAAGCATAATTGGTCCTCCTCTTGATTGCACGGTATGACAGAGATTAATTGTCTGACGTGAAAGGACTTAATTCTCCTGTTAAGAGACATAATATATTAAGAGAACTCCATCACTACCGTGTGGATGTGTGTTCCTTCAGGAGACCCATCTAACCCAGGAAACATGTATTAAGTTGTATTCTAAAAATTTCCCAAATTGGTTTTACTGTGATTCACCCATTAAACGGGCCAAGGGAGTGGCAATTGGGTTTTCAAAACTGACAAAATTCTCACTTATAGAGAGAAGAACAGATCCTGAGGGCCTATATCTTTTTCTGAAGATTAAGCTAGGAGAAAGGATATTTACCTTAGCAAATGTATACTGCCCAAATAAAAATCTGATTACATTTCTTTCACAGGTATTGAATAGGTTAATGGAATTCAAGGTGGGGGAGGTGATACTAGCGGGAGATTTCAATTTCTGCTTGAATCCTACCTTGGATAGTATGTCCAAGGCACAGGGGTTACGTAAATTTCTTTTAAATAAAATTGGGCGCAAATTGCATCATTGCCAAATTACATACACATGGAGGGTACAGCACGCTAAAACTAAGGATTATACTTTCTTTTCCCCTGTGCATGGGACTTATTCAAGACTGGATTATTTAATGGTAGACCATAGTTTGTTGGAATCAGTGAGGGACACTAAGAGAGAAATAACTACATTGTCGGACCACTCCCCCGTTACAATGAAGATGAGAATCCCGGGGCCCCAAAGACAACCGTTTACATGGTGCCTTAATGAAAATCTTATTAATGATGTTAAAGTAGCCGAAAGAGTAGAGCAAGAAATAGATTTATACCTCGCGGTAAATGACACAGGGGATACATCAGGATCGATCTTGTGGGAGGCCCTTAAAGCTTGCATTAGGGGAGTGCTAATCTCTATTGGGGCTGGGGAGAAAAAAAAAGACTAAAAAGAATGGAGAATCATATTGCCGAAATACATAGATTAGAACAAGCTCACAAATCCTATAAAGCAGGGGTCATCAACCCCTGGGTCGCGGCCTGACATTTAAGGCACTGGTGGATCAGTGAGGAAAGCAGGCTGGCGAGCAGAGATGACATCTCTCTCCGCCCACCTAGCATCTTTGCTCTTCCGCCCTCACAGCGTGAGGAATGTTGGCGGTGCGGCGGGAGCAGAGAGATGACATCATCTCTCACTGCCCGCTCCGCATCTCTGCTCTCCTGCCCTCACTCAAGAACGATCACTGAACCAGTGTCACCAATGCAGTGAAAATCCTCATCTGGTGGCACTGGCAGGTGATGTGGCAAGTGACATTCCTCATCTGGTGGCACTTGCAGGTGATGTGGCAAGTGGCATTCCTCATCTGGTGGCACAGGCAGGTGACATGGCAAGTGGCATTCCTCATTTGGTGGCAGGCAGCATGGCAAGTGGCATTTCTCATCTGGTGGCACAGGCAGGTGACGTGGCAAGTGGCATTCCTCAACTGGTGGCAGGCAGCGCGGCAAGTGGCATTCCTCATTTGGTGGCAGGCAGCGTGGCATTCCTCAACTGGTGGCACAGGCAGGTGACGTGGCAAGTGGCATTCCTCAACTGGTGGCACAGGCAGGTGACGTGGCAAGTGGCATTGCTCAACTGGTGGCAGGCAAGCATGGCAAGTGGCATTCCTCATCTGGTGGCAGGCAGCACAGCAAGTGGCATTCCTCATCTGGTGGCAGGCAGCGTAGCAAGTGGCATTCCTCATCTGGTGGCAGGTGACGTGGAAAGTGACACACTCAGGGCTCCAATTGATTCTGCATTATGGTGAGTTAAACTATTTCATTTATATTACAATGTAATATAAGAAATAATGTGCTTCATTCATTCTGACACCATATCAACCATGGTGCCGTGATGATTGAAGTACCAACAACAGAACTCCAGCTATTGCCCCAATTAAATTGCCAGCGAAATTTGCTTACCCCCCCGCGTGTGCGTACTTCCCCCCCTTCCTTGTTGGGCCTTGGCACAATTTTCTTCCACACAGCCGGTCCCCGGTGCCAAAAAGGTTGGGGACCACTCCTATAAAGGATCTCCTTCAGCAATGGATAACTAAGAGAGAAGAACTTAAAGACTTAATGGAGACCGACTCCAGTAGGATATTGAACAAACAATTAAAAGACAAATACCTGTGGGGGAATAAGGTAGGCAAGCATTTAGGGATGACGCTTAAAAAGAAAAGAGACATAAATTTAATTGATAAAATTCAGAATAAAAATGAGGAACTGATGTATACAACTAAAGAGATAGGGAAAGAATTTCGGAAATATTTTACAGCTCTTTATTCAGTCAGACAGAAGGAAAGTGGGTCTTCGGGAAGAGATGAGAGGTCAGAAGACTTCTTAAAGATAGCTGGATTATCCATTTTGTCTGAAAATGATAAAATAGAGTTGGATAGACCTATCACAGAGGAAGAAATCTATTCAGCCTTAAAATCATCTCCCCCAGGAAAAAGTTCGGGACCAGATGGTTTTACATCATACTTTTATAAAAAATTTAAAGAATCCCTGGTCCCGAAGCTTTGTCAGGTCTGGAATGGGCTGGGGGTGCAAGGGGAATTATGTGGGGGAGCGTTGATGGCATCAGTGACGTTAATTTTAAAAGAAGGCAAAGATAGTATGCTTTGTTCTAGCTATAGGCCAATAGCCTTACTGAATGCAGACATTAAACTATATGCCAAGATATTAGCAATGAGGATAAAGGAAAAAATGCCCTACTTGGTCTATTTGGACCAAGCTGGCTTTACACCAGGGAGAGAAGGGAGGGATAATGGAGTGCGGTCGCTGCTTATCTTGAAGGCTATTAAAGCCAGTGAATCCCTAGGTCTATTTTTGTCAACTGATGCTGAAAAAGCATTTGACAGGGTAGACTGGGGATTCATGATTAAAACATTGGAAGTTATGGGGGTAAGTCCAACTATGATGAAATGGATAAAAATATTATATAATCATCCTTCCGCATTCGTTAAGGTGAATGGTACCCCATCCACACAGTTCACAATGGAAAATGGGACCAGGCAAGGATGCCCGTTGTCCCCTCTTCTGTTTGTACTGACACTGGAGCCCCTATTGGCTATGATTCGAAACAACCCGGACATCAGCGGATGTGTGGTGGGAGGAGAGGAGCACAAACTGGCGGCGTTTGCCGACGATGTGCTATTCTTCATCACCAAACCGAGGATCTCGATTCCAAATTTGTTGCTGACTTTGAGAAAGTACGGCAAGATATCAAACTTTAAAATCAATCTCAGTAAATCCGAAGTCCTAAATATAAATATAAATAAACAGGAAGAAGCCAGACTTATTAAAGAGTTTCAGTTCCCTTGGAGAAAGGATATCAGCTATCTGGGGGTCAAACTGGCCAACTCATTGAGGAAAATTTATTCACTAAATTATATCCCACTATTGGATGAAATTAAGCAGGAAATTTAAAAAAATTTCTACGTGCCCTATTGTTTGGATTGGTCGTATTAATACAGTTAAAATGGTGCTGGCCCCAAAAATTCTTTATAAGATTCAGATGCTCCCAATTTCACTTCCCCAAACATATTTTAAAGCCTTGAGAGGACTAATATCGAGATTTGTATGGAACAATAGGAAACCACGTATTGCTTACACAGTTTTGAGTAAGGGGAAAGCACAGGGTGGTCTTGCCATTCCAGATTTTAAAAAATATTATAATGCAATAGTTTTGACACGAGTATTAGACTGGGCAAAAGATGAGGCAGACAACAGATGGGTTAATATAGAAAAGGCCTTGAGCACTACACAGTTAAGCCATATAATTTGGAAACCCCCACACTTTAGGAACTTAGGTCCATATACGCACGATATAACACTTCACACACTTAAAGTTTGGGATCAGACTCACACACAAAATAATTGAGTGGCGGTACAGTCAGCTCTATCATTTCGTCAATAGTCTTCCAGGGCCTATTAGAGATGAAAAAGATTTTAGGCCGTTGGAGAAGCTTTTTCTAAAGGATAAAACAAAAAATAATATATCATCATTATATAAAATTTTGGGCAGAGAGGATTTGGAAGTGCCGCCATACATTAAAAAGTGGGAAAATGAATTAGGGTCACAGTATAATAAAAGCACTTTAGAGACAATTTTGAAGTCGACACATAGTTCTGCAGTGGACACCAAAATGATTGAGACTAATTATAAATGTTTGGCAAGGTGGTATGTGACACCAGATAAAATCTGCAAATTCCAAATGGATAAATCCTCAGAGTGCTGGAGAGGATGTAGGGTATTAGGAACAATGGCCCACTTATGGTGGGATTGCCCCATTATTAAAAAATTTTGGAAGGAAGTACTCCAGCTTATCAAAGAAATCACAGGGAAGATTATTCCAGAAGAACCATGGGCTTGTCTGTTCCATGGAACAGAGGGGCTTGCTGGAACATACAAATCCTCAATAATTCCCATCTTATTGAATTCAGCTAAAAGCTTAATACCAAAAAATGGCAGGAAGCAGAGTGCCTAAAAATCCGGGACTGGATAGCTAGGGTTAATGAAATCTACATCTTAGAGAGGATTGAGGAAGGAGATGCGGTGCCGGGGGGTGGAGTTGACTGCAGGGATAAATGGTCCAAATGGGTATTGTTTAAAAAATCAGGGAGGTTTGTCGAGGAAATTTTATGTTAATATAAAGCGAGTATGAAAATGTATTTAAACGTACAAATTAATACTATTGGTTAGGGGTGGGGGGGGGGGGGGGGGGGGGGGGTGGGGTAGTGGGGGGTTCGTAGGGGTTTCATTGGTATTAAGCAATAATTTTTCGGTTTGTGATAACTTGAAACATGTGCTCGTTATATTTTTATATAAATTAAATAAAGAATAAAAAAAAAATAATAAGGGTGCGTTGGAAAGGTTGAAGTGCTAGAATTCAGAAGAGGCTACTCTAGTGTCCTTATTAGGATTCATAATCAAATAGCGTTTAATATTAAGTTTACGCACATATTTATGCACACCCATATAGGTCTGAAATTTGTTTAACTACCTGGGCGGAGTAAACTTCAGACCCTTATCCAAGACCATTTTTTTTCTGAATCCGTTAAGATCTTACAACTTAGATTATAAATTCCAACTCTATTTATATCCTTTTTCTTTTTTGATTGTATCCTCCTCCCCCTCTAGTTCCTCTCTTTGTTTGACTGGTCTTTTTATACCCTGATTGGGTCTGGGAAAACCCAATTCCTGTCAGGAATGCACAGAATTGTGGTAGATATACACCTATAATTAGGGATCCTATAAAAAGTTACAAGAAAGAACTTGAGAAAATTGTCAATAAGGGTTTTAAACAAGGCATCTTAAATAAAAAGGAGAAACACTTTAGGTATATAGGATGCCATGGACCCCAATAATATACTATTTACCCAGGATTCATAAAAGACTATATACCCAAGATTTGGAAAAGTTTAACTTGCCCCCCCGGGTCGTCCCATAGTCAGTGGCATAGACTCTATCACTTCCTGGGTGTGCAAGTATATCTATAATTATCTTCAACAGGAGGGGCAGGGGAGGAGCCAAGCCACTTCTAGTGCAGTATGGTTTATTTAACATGCTCAATGTTTGCTGATGAAGGAGTCGTGGCTGTGCCCCCAAAACACGATCTGATTGGCCCACCACATCGGTAGGTGGCTCTCTTGTCTGACACCTTGGATCACCTCCTTGCTGAATCACCTGGCTGGCATCCTCCCAAGTTTCCTTAAGGCTACAGTTCCCCACTGTTAGATGCCGCTTGTGGACTACAGATCACAGGGATTCAAGCGCTGGTGTTGTTCCTTGTTGGACATGACAAGCTTCCACCTACTGAGTACTATGTAAGTGCATCTTTTACTGGAAACTTACAATTTAATATTAATATAATGCTGCACTAGAATTGGATTGGTGCTTCTCTTTTTTTCTCCTCTTCCTTTCTATCTTCCACAGTTCTCGGGTCCGCAGACCGTGCTTGATGCGGCCTCCTCAAGATCTGCAGGAATCATACCAGAGACTCATTTAAAGGGCCTTACTCCCTGAACATTTTTTTCTAAATATTGACGTTCTTGCTCTCAGAACTTTCATTTACAACTTTATATGTGCTTATGTGTTTTTTCTGGTGTCTCTTTCAAAACACCAACCAGACCCCAGAGTGCGTGCGGCATTCACCACTCTTTTCAACTATTAGGCTTTAGTGCTTAGTTTCACACCAGTTTTATGTATGTGTTTTTTACATTTTAAGTTGAAAATATACAAGGTAACTAATACACTCACATGGTGCCCAGTGAAAAAGGCTTATCAAGGCATGGTGGAGGTGTCATCTGAAGGATCACACACTATACGGTGGCGGACGGTGTGGATACCTTTAAAGAATACTTGCATTCACGTTTGGATTTATCTAATCACTGGTGTTTGGAGTATTCAGTTCCTATTCTAATTACAGAGCTACTCTTTATATGAACAGTTAAAACATCTGTGTGTTTGTATAAAACTGCAGTACTCATATTTTTTAGCATATTTACCACTAACACGTTGTATAGGCTAAAGGTTGTATGTCTTTATTAGGGTAAAAAATGAAAACCTTCCATATTCAGCTTCCCCCAGTCCCCCCCCCCCCCCCAAATACTTACCTGAGCCCGATTCTGGCCCAGCTCTTAATCAGATTCTGTGAGCAGTGGAGAGCAGGGCTAAGGCATGCTGTGTTTTCAAATAGACATACACAGCCCAGCACAAGATCAAGCCTGTATGAGTGCTCCCATAGCAGGCAGTTTGCTATGGAGGCACTTGGAAGGGAGGAGGCGCTGAGAACACTTGCCAGGGATCTCAGAAGAGGTGGTTTGGGGCCACTCTGTGCAAAACCATTGCTCAAAGCGTTAAATATAACATGTTATTAATAAAAAAAAAAAAAAAAAAAAAAAAAGCCACAAGCCTTTACAATCACTATAAAGCCCAATGCTAGCATCACTAACATTGTGGGAGCTTACCAATTCTTAGATGTGATGGCTGTATACATTTTTTTTTAGGCTTTTTTTTTCTTCTATTTTCATCTAGTGATCCAGCCAGCAAGTCTGTTGTTTTTTCAAAAGAACACGCTCTCTTACAGATGTATCAGTTTACAGGGATGAGACAAATGATTTAACACTAGCAGGGGTGCTTACAATGATCAACTTTTTTTTATTCATGTAAAACCTTTGTCCCAAAAGGAGAAAAAATGTTTGCAGTAACTTACTATAATGTGTGAGCTGAAGTTTGGCTTCAATTTGCTAGTACATATAAATCTGCTAGTACATCTAACACTATTGTTGTGAATTCATGAAGAAATACATTTTATATTTACTGGCAGAAATATGAGAGTTTCTTAGGCCTCAAAGGAAGCAGATGAACCATGATTAATTCAGTTATTGAACTGTTGCCCTTTTGGAGACCTTTAGAACAAAATAGACGTTTTCATGTTTTTCCAAGTTTTTCTACTACATCAAATATTGAAGACTTTTACAAGCATGTATTGTGAGGAAAACTCGATGGAACAATGGCTGCTCTCGTCACAAAACAAGGAGATATTTACATGGTATTAGTGAATAAACGAAAACTACCCTTACAGCCATAGGAAACAAGGTTACACAGACTATTCTCACATAGAAATAACCTCACCTGGCCTAAACCTATTGTGTTCAAGTGAGGGGAATTAAATAGCTAACACCTTGGCTAACAAAACCCATTGTGTGAATTTTTTAGGAACTGTTTAGACAAACAAGTCATCTCTAAACATCCAGTGGGAATGTTCAACGTCCATCTCAACACATGTTAGAAAGAGGTGAATCTTGTGCCAGTCAAAAATATTTTAAAAAGTACCTATATGATTATTATAAGTCATTTCTAACTATATATGATATTGTGGGTCACAAAGACGATCATAATTTTAGCATCTGCAGAACCCAACAACTTTGGTATAAAAAAAATATATATGAAAGTGTGATTTTATAAAGCAGAAGTGTTTTAAGAAACTAATTAGTATGATGAAAAACCTATAATGATGATTACAACTATATAAGACTACAGCTATGTTTAGATAAACAAATATTCATTGGATATACCAGAATTACACATGTATCCATATGGATAATCATTTTTACGTAGTGTTGATTAGTATATATAACAACATGGGTCTTTCATAGATAGACCAGTCTTTATAGATATACATTTATAGAGATACATATATATAACCAAGTTATGTAATGGTGACTAATAAAACTTATACTGAGTGTATTTTACATTAGATCGATTACCAGAATATTTAAAGGTATATACTCTTCTCAACATTATACACATGAAAATAGAACGTATTAGCTTAAAAAGATAAACTCAAAACACATGTGAGACACCTGGTGGTTAAAGGTGGTATTATTTGAACTCACTGAATTTCCGGGAAAGGTAAATGATTAAGTTTTCATTAACCAATAGAACAGAAACCACATCCTTTTGGGCAGAGCCGTTATAATTTTTATGGTCTCATTATCTGAAATGGTATTTAGGCAAGTAAGATGCCATGGAAGGGAGGAAGAGAAAGGAGAAGGAAGTGAGCTCAGGGGGAGAGCTCAGGAGGAAGCTCAGGGATCCACCCTGAGGGGGGACACTGGGAGATACACACACTCCCAGACAGACTGACACTGATGCACCATGCATGAATTCATATTTTAAACATCTATGAAGATTCCTGAACCCTGATCCTTGGAACTCGGAGGTGGAAAGAAGTAAATCCTCTTTAAGAGTATCCATTTTGAAAGCCACGGCAGCCATTTTAACTCTGGTAACCAGCCAATAGGAATAGTAGCCATCTTAGAATGGGTAATTATGTCATGTTGATTTTATCTTGCATGTTCTCTCAAATATTGATATGTTCTCTCAAATATTGATGTATTGAATATTATACAATTGATAATCATTCTCCCGAATCAATAACCGCCTTGTAGATTTTTCTCAAAAGATTCAAATTTTTCATTATATTTTTCTTTTTGCATAGTTGCCAAATTTATTGACAAAACAAATTTATTTCACATTGTTAACCACTTACTTACCTGCAGTATAGTAACAGTTGTACGTGTGAAATACAGACATTCTGTTTAATTGTCAAGTTCACAAGGTTATTGATTCTACCGAGAAGTTATCATGGTGGTATTATGTCAAAGGGACGGTACGCCCATTTTTGTAAGTGTTTTTATTGATTTTCAAGACGTTCATGTAACGCAATCGGTATTGCGTGATTATTATATTATTATTGTGATTATTTGTTTTTGTCAACCAATAAATGTGACTATTTCGTATGCTCACATGTCTCCGTGAATAAGTTTCATATGCATAGACTGTGTCATATAGATTGATTTTGTATCTTAAAAATATCCTTGTTAAAAGTTACACAATAATAATTATTGTGTGGGAAACCTGTCCTTAAAAAGGCACAACTTATTATGACTTATTATTCACGACACTATTCTCCCCCCAACCTGAAAATGCTGCTGTCTGCTGTGTGCTGTGCCTCTTGTGCTCATTCATCCAGCGTGGGGACACTCTTATACAGGTGGTGTGTTACTGGCCAGATCACCAGGCGAAAACAGATAGAAAAAAACCTAACAAAGAAAACTAACACAGCCACCCATAATCATTGGTAAGTTGCAATATATCACATTTCTGGTTTTAGGTTTAATACCATTTTAAGACACTTCACACATATGTACTTCATTTGTGAATTTAGCTGTTTGCTCTCAGTTCTGTTTGAAAATCAGGCACCAAGACTACAAGAGGTGGTCTATTTTTATCATTCCATGTGCACTGGGAACCTCCATACCCAGGGGGCTTATTTTGCCAATGGCGGCTTCCATCAGTCAGGCAGAGATCTGGCGCTCCCCCAATTTGAAGATACAGATGAATGTAAGTAATGGGAATGTTCAGGCATTTCTTAGTACCTGTTTTTAACTTTTTGTGTCAGATTTGTGACAGAATGAATAAAGTGCATGAGTTCCATGATGCATATTTTAAATATACTGTATAGAGTATCCACATACTGTATACCAAGCACACACATTTTAGGAAAGGTTTCGTTTGAAAACCCTACTGAACCCTGAGCTTACCCTTACAATGCATGTTCTTATAACTTATTAGTATGTGCTACCCAATAAAATAGCGTAGATATCAACTTAACGCATATCATCTTCCTTTATAATACTATAATTAACTAGCCCAACCACAATATACACACAAATCCTGTGCTCAAATATATGAAATAAAAATAATAATTATAATAACTCTGCCTGCTGACACTAACTAAGTGAAATCACAATACTTATCAATACCATAAATGAATAGTAAACAGTGCAGTGCAGCAAAAATAAGTCTTTTGTACTAAATATCAACACCAAAATATTAAAAAAGTGCTATACACATTTAATACTATTATAATGTGCAACAAATATGATAGTTCACAAATAGTGTAAATTAATGTCCAATCAGCATATGCAATCACCACTGTGATACTGTGATCGAAATAATAGAAGTGCTCCATGTTCCATCACCATACAAACTGGCCTCTCACCTCCAAGCCATGACCCCTGCATTACCAGAAGGTCAAATCAAGCGGTGTTCCCCTCAGGGATAATAGCTCAGACAGACTCTTGGCAGATCCCCACTCCTCTTTTCCCATAGTAAAGGCACACATAAAAGAAGAATGTTGCACTTACAAAATAGAGCACTGCCACCAGTGCTAGCTCAAATGCAGATATCAAACACATATGCCGACCTTTGGGTCAAAGGTAAGATGGCCGCAAGATGACGTGACACCCAAGGTGTTACCCGTTATGTATCCTCTGGGAGGAATTTTTGACCATTCCTCTTTAAAAACAGAAGACAGAAACATTTGCAGGATGCTTGGTGTGAATGTCTCTCTTGAGGCCATTCCACACCACCTCTATGAGGTTAAGGTCTGGACTCTGACTAGGCTGCTCCAAAAGGCACTTTTTTTTCTGAAGCCAGTTTGTGGTGGATTTACTTTCATGCTTAGGGACATTATCCTGCTGCATCATCTAACTTCTACTAAGCTTTAGCTGGTGGACAACCACCCTTACATTATCCTGTAGGATATTTGGGTAAACTTGGGAATTCATTTTCCCCTCAATGATGGCAAGTGGTTCAGGCCCTGTGGCAGTAAAGCAAGCCCAAATCATGATGTTCCCTCTACCAATACTTTACCGCTGGGATGATGTTTTGATGTTGATAAGCTGTGAACTTTTGCACCATGCATATTGCTGAGGATTCATACCAAACAATTCAAGATTTTTTTCAACAACAAACCATTTTCCCAGCAGCACTGTGGTTTGCCAAGTTGCTTTTTGGCAAACTTCAGGCATGCAGCAATGTTTATTTTTCAGCAGATTCCTCTGTGGTGTTCCACCATGAACACCCTACCTGTTCAAAGACTTACTGTCAGTGGCACTGGGGTTCCTTGGGTGGAAAGTTCTAGTTCCAGTGTCCACCAGCGGGTGTCTCCCAGCAGCCAGCAGTTTCTGGTAATCAGTCTCCACCTGATGCTGGCTGCTGGCAGGGTACCTAAAGCGGAGCGCCACCCAAAAGGGGATGTTCCACTTTAAGCACTCCTCCCCTGACACTTTTGGCATGTATTATTTTTGGTGGGGAGGGTAAGTGCCTAATTTTAACAGTTACCCACTCCCACTCTAGGCGATCTGAGCAGAAGTTCTTCTTTACCCCTCTCTCAATGCACGCTTCTGGGACACATCACAGGTCGCAAGCTGAGACAAGCCACAAGCTTTCCCAGCCGAGTGCCCACAGCCAAAAATCCAGCGCCGCAGAGAGAAGAGGGAAAAAAATCGATGGTTCGGGTGACCACATCAATTGATCCTGGAACAGGTGAGTGTGTGTTTATTGAAATTCAGCAGCTACACTTTTTGTAGCTGCTGACTTTTAATAAAGAAAAATGACTGGAGCTCCGTTTTAAGTCTCTGCTGCTGATATACCTTGCGTCAGGGCTTTGATTTGAATGCTGAGCTAAGATTGTTGCAGGCTGGTTGGTAAATGAGCTGGGAATTTTTCTTGACCGCGTTTTTTGACATGCGTCACCCCTTCCATGTGCTCTTTGCTGCAAAGGCCAGTTATATGTTGGGGTGGTTGCCATCTGTTTGTATTGTTGGTGAATTGGTGAGGGGATGCACTGGATACCTTCCCTGCCATTGTGCTATTGCTGGGTCTCCAATGAGTTCCTATAGCTTTAAGAATGGGTAGGCACCCTCCAGAAATACCTGCCCTTAATTTATCCATTATCATATATGTGCTCCGATTTTGGAGGCTCTCAAAATTTATAGAGTTAGGACTGCAATACACTGGGGTTCCGTGAAGTGGCCCTGAAGCTTATGCATAAATATGCAAATGTGTGCAAACTAAACCCCTGGTTTTAACGTGAACTGTTAGACAGGACAATTCAGTTTGATGCAAGCTGGTTGATAAGTGAGCTGAGATTTTTTCTTTGATGTTTGATGCTGTTGCCATTTATTCTGTTCCTGCTCTTTATCTAGACCTTCATCCTGTACCGTACTGCCATATACATCTGCTCCCCTTGTTCCTGATCTCAGTCCTGATACCCTTCTTTGCATCTCTGGTATTCCTTGTGACCTGTGCTCCCCATCTTGTATATTGTACGTATCGTATATAGTTAGTTTGTTAGGTTTCCTTTTACTTAGTTAGGCATTTTGGTTATATGGTTGTAGTTCATTTGTATCTTCACGTTTGCTTGTTTGCTGGTGTGTGGATGTATTTTGTTTTACTATTAATACATTTACTACACTATATATATAGTCTGGCTTCAGTTTCTAAGTATAGTCATGCAGATCTGGCCATCTCTGCTGCAGATTCCTGACATTTACATGTGGTAGACTCATGAACAGGGGTTTTTGCCAGTTCCAGTGATGTCTTCAAGCTTTTATCTGTTACTCATAGGTTTTATCTACCTCACTGAGAATTCTGCGTTGTGCCTTAAGAGTCAACTTGGCTGGGCATCCATTTCCAGGAAGTAGCCACAGTACTAAACTCCATTTATAGACAATTTGTGTAACTGTTGACAGATGGATGCCTAAACACTTTGAGATTGCTTTGTATCCCTTTTCAGCCTTATGCAGATCAACTACTCTTGATCGTATGTCTTCAGCTAGCTCCTTTTTGCGAGGCTTCACATCTGCTGATGCTTCTTATGAACAGCAATCCTAAAATATTTGAGTGTCTTTTAGCAATCAAAGTAGCTCCAAGCCACACCTCCAAAGTCATTTCATTATTTGGACTCCAGGTGTGCAAACTCCAGACTCCAATTAGCTTTCATTGAAGTAATTAGTCTATGGGATCACTTACCTTTCCTCCGGCACTGTAAATGTTTATTGGGTGTATTCAAAAAAGACACGATAAATTAGAATTGTTTGTGTTTTATCAGCTTAAAGAGTTACTAAACCCAGGACTCTGCATTCATACATCTGGTCTCCCACATTACACAGAACATCAAAATGCAATTATTTTAGTAAATATAAACTGCTAAATACCTTTTCTCATCAGCGGTATATAGCAGTCTTGTGATTTCTATCAGTGTCCGGACGAGCACTGGTTAAAGCTTGTAGCAGGAATTTTCATTCTCCTCTGACTGTCCCATGAGGCTGTATGACCCCTGACCCTCTGTCTGGATAGTGTCGATTGGCCCTGTGCCGATCACATGCACCCCCCCCCAAAAAAAACCCCTCTAGCAATACACACCAAACTGAGCATGTGCAAAGTGCCTGCTAGGGCTCTGTGCTATCAGGAGATGGATTGGGGACTGTGAAAGAAGGGGAGGCTCAGAGAAGACAGGATCAAACAGTCTTTTTACACAATGCGCAGGATTAACCCCTTAGGTTCCATAGTGAGTATAAAAAGCATGCTTCACTGCATATACAGACTAATTTTACTGTTGTGGGTTTAGTAACACTTTAAGCACATTGCGATTGTCTATTGTTGTGACTTTGATGAGGATCAGATCACATTTTATGACAAATTATTGCAGAAAAACAGTTAATTCCAAAGGGTTCACATACTTTTACTTGTCAACGTGTCCTTTTTCACACTTCAATGCAATGTCTATGCAGTGTGAGTTGTCATTAATATTGTATTGACACCCGCAGCAATTCGCAGAGGGCAGTGTGAACTGCCTGCGGAAGAGATGCGATGCGGGAACCGGCACTGAAATCGCTCTAAAAATCGCAGATCGCCGCCATTATAAGTAAGAAAAAATTTTAAAAATAAAAGTCCATAAATCTATCCCGTAGTTTGTAGATGTGATAACTTTTTCGCAAACCAATCAATATAATTTTATTGTGATTTTTTTTACCAAAAATATGTAGAAGAATACATATTGGCCTAAATTTATGAAGACTTTTTTTTTTTACTTTTTTTTTAATATGTATTATAGCAAAAAGTAAAAAATATTGTTTTTGTTTATAGCACAATAAAAAAAACCCACAGAGGTGATCAAATACCATCAAAAGAAAGCTCTACTTGTGTGAAAAAAAAGACATAAATTTTGTTTGGGTACAACATCGCATGACTGTGCAATTAAAGCGACGCAGTGCCGTATCACAAAAAAATGACCTGGTCATTAAGGGGGCAAATCCTTGCGGGGCTGAAGAGGCTAAATCTTCTGCCCTTGTTGTTTTAACTTTGGATAGCAAAACATGTTTTTTTTTTCCTCCAGTAAATACCTTATACAGCCCACTTCCTGTTTCTTGTCTGGTCATTAGCCTAGGCTTATGACATCATGCACAGCTCTCTCTCTCACTCTTGTGAGAGTTTGCCAGGAAGGGAGGGGGAATGAGTCATAAGAGGGCCAATGAGAGCTGCAGGGCTGCATAGCTGGAGGCGTGCCTCTGTGGAAATCCAAGAAGTGAACAGGCAGCAGCTTCAGCTGCCCATGGTTAAAATGGCTGCAGCCAGACTTAGTGGAGGGAGATTTCTACAGCATATTTGGCAAGTACAAAATCACAGTATATATAAAATAATATGCAAAGTGGTTGGAGGGAAGCTTCCGAATGACAAAGATGTTTTTATTACAAATTATGTGAACCGACTGCAGCTCCTCTTTAAAGTGGAACTTCAGTCATTTTTTCAACTTTCCATCCATTAAATCTTCTGCCCTTGTTGTTTTAACTTTGGTTAGTAAAACATTTTTTTTTCTGCCAGTAAATACCTTATACAGCCCACTTCCTGTTTCTTGTCTGGAAAATAGCCTAGGCTTATGACATCATACGCAGCTCTCTCTCTCACTCTAGTGAGAGTTTGTGTCAGAAACCATGAAATCAGACCGAGACAGAAGTACAGTTAAATCACACTTGTTTAATAATAAAAGTAAATAGAAAAAACATAGTCAAAACATAGCCAGAGTTCAGAAACTGGAATGAATAGTCAGACAAGCCAAACGTCAGGGAGCCGGAGATGAGCGTAGTACAGCAAGCAGTATCTGGAGCCAGAAGGGATGTCAGCCAAGCAAGTCTTTTAACAGGAATGCAGGAGAGCGTCTCTGTGATGTTGACTAAGGCGAAGGCAGAGCTCCTCTGGACTGGACGGCTTAAGTAGGCAGGACTAACAAGCAGGATATCAGCAACAGCTGAGTAACTGTGGAGAGGTAGGAGCTGGCAATTAGCTGACAGCTGAAAGACCAGCTCAGAGAAGGAAGGGCTGAGCCCAGCCCTGACAGTTTGCCGGGAAGGGAGGGGGGGGGGGGTGTGAATCATAAGAGGGCCAATGAGAGCTACAGAGCTGGAGGTATGCCTCTGTGTGTCTGTGTAAATCCAGGAAGTGAACAGGCAGCAGCTTCATCTGCCCACAGTTAAAATGGTTGCAGCCAGACTCAGTGGAGGGAGATTTCTGCAGCATATTTGGCAAGTACAGAATCACAGTATATCTAAAATAGTATGCAAAGTGGTTGGAGGGAAGCTTCAGAATGGCAAATATGTTTTTATTACAAATTATGTGAGCAGACTGCAGTTCCTCTTTAATTATGTTCTCTGCCTATGAACATCTGTACAAGACTGTTAAGCATATTTATGTGTCTAAGTATATATAATTATGTGACAGATACAAATGTTTCTGGCCACAATATCTTTATGACATGCTTTTGTGCCTAGCCATGTTATTTGTTATTTTATGACATATTATAATTTTCCCCTCATTTTTAAACACAATATAGCAAGAAGAGATTAGAGCAAATCCTGATTTAGTTTATCAGTAGTAGTTAAGAATTTGTGTATTCATGTGTCTGCATTTTGCATATCCCCATTCATTAGTGTAAGAAGTGGTTAATGTACTCTGCACATGCTGATGCTAACAGTTTAACTCCTCCCTTAGCTTATACTGTGATTCCTACATCAATATGAACTGGAGGCAGCTATAAGCTTCAGTTGCAAGCACCGCTCGGTACTGCTCTGCACTTTTCCACAATGGAACTTAACAGAAATCAGCATTTTCTGGAGTGCCCAAAAGGGATATTGAGGATTTGAAGCATTTCACAACTAGAAGAATGCGAATGGAGAAGACAGATTACATGTATAAACAGCCTGAATGTGGAATACAAACCCTGGCACACAAAAAAACAAAAAACAGAAGATGTGTCTTTGGATTTATTGCCATGAAATAGGGTTAGAGCATTTTTTTTTTCTTTTCTATCTCCTTGCTTATAAATGTGAACTAGATGCTTTTAGCGCAGTTACTGACAGTACACAGCTATTATCTTACAAAGGAGATTTGACATGCACTTCTTGAAAAGCAAAAAATCCTACTTTTGCTTTGCTCTTTCTATGCTGGTAAGATTAATTTTCTTTAGTGTTAGCAGTTTCAAAGCTCTGTGTTATAATTCATATATCCTTTGCTTATGGAAGAGATGAACACAAACCGGATGTCAAATGTCAACAGTTTATAGTTATTTAGGACTTGTATACAGGTCTGCATTAGTAAACCAAGCTGCCAGTTAATTAAAGTGTTAGATCAGCAGATTAATTTGCAATTTGGATACATTATTGTAACATATGTCTTCCTAATGTTTGGGGATCATTGCAGTCACCCCACATTTTATATTCCAGAACTTTAGGTTTTTGGGTTTTACTTGTTTGTTTGTTGTTTTTTTTTTTATGAGTCTGTGTTTTGTAAAAATGGTAATCCTCATACAGTCAGGATCAGTTGGATGTTATGGTGCTGTTTGGTATGTTTTTCAGTAACAATATCTATTTTACAAGAAAAGACCCATAATACAATGACATACAGTAGATATACCTGTGAGTCAGTATTTCTCCCAAATTTTACTTGAACTGTTACCTCTGCACAATATTACTGCTATAGCTTGCTTTATGTGGATGAGTCAGGCTTTAAACAGCCACCCTGACCTGTTTTTATATTGATGGATCTCTTTAGAGAAACAGGCATGTTTTCTAGAAATGGAAGCTTCATATAATGACATGGTTAATGAACGTTCAGATTATGAAAAAAAATGTAAACATGGTGTAGTTTTTGCCTATCTATACTCTAATGCCACGTACACATGAGCGGACTTCTCGTCGGACTGAACTCTGAAGGACTTTTCGACGGAGTTCCGACGAAACGGACTTGCCTACACACGATCCCACCAAAGTCCAATCGTTTCGTCCAACCAGACTAGAATAGGAAGTTCAATAGCCAGTAGCCAATAGCTGCCCTTGCGTCGTTTTCGGTCCGTCAGACTAGCATGCAGACAAATGGTTTTTTCGATAGGAATCGAGTCAGTCGGAAAGATTTGAAACATGTTCTATTTCTAGGTCCATCAGATTTTTCGACAGAAAAGGTCCGATGAAGCCCACACAAGATCGGAATGTCTGACGGATTTGTTTCGTCTGACCTTTTCTGCCGGAAAGTCCAGTCGTGTGTACGTGGCATAAGTGATTCACAAAAAACAGATTTAGGAATAGCTTTCAACAATTGCATGTTGGCTGCAAAAGAGTGTCCAATATTGACAACCAATAGGGTCATTGGAAAATAATTTTCAGCGTGCTGATTGAATTTGAACACTTTTTGAAAAAAACAGAGAAGGATCTTGTAAATTTGCTGAATGCTATGTTGTGATGGTCACTGTGTGTAAGAGCGTGTTAAGAAGATTCAAGGGCATGCTGTTTCCATCTATGAGATTTTCCTGTGTTCGGATAGCCTAGGAAAGAATGAGCACTCATTGACCCATAGAAGGAGCAGTAATTTCAGTATGTGATGCTGGTAGATTCATAAACTGTAACTAGCATGATTCAGTGATATTTTTATTGTCAATATTAAATCCACATAGTAATATACTGTGGTTAGCAAGGTTTAAATGAATGCACAAAGTTCAACCAAATCTTAACTGCTTCTGGAGCGCTTACCGCATATATACTGTGGCAGGGCGGCCCGGCTGTGTGAAATCATGTACCGGTACGTGATTTTGTGCATTAAGGTCTGGGCCGCACGTGGGAGCTGCCGGTGACCCACTCCCACCGTGATTGGAGCCAATCAGCGGGATCGGCGCCCACAAGCGGTCTGCCTATGTAAACAAGGCAGACTATCATTCTGTGAGGGAGGAAAATGGAAATCTTGTGTCTAAGCAGAAACACAAATCTCTGTTTTCCTCCAGTCACAGCATTCCCCCCACAGTTAAAAAGTACTCCCTAGGAGCACACTTAACCCTTTGATCGCCCCTGATGTTAACCCCTTCCCTGCCAGTGTCATTTATACAGTGACAGTGCATTTTTTTAGCACTGATCACTGAATTGGTGTCACTAGTTCCCAAAAAGTGTCACTTAGTGTCAGATTTGTCCACCGCAAAGTCGGAGTCCCACTAAAAATTGCTGATCGCCGTCATTACTAGGAAAAACAATAATTAAAAAAAAGTCCATAAATCTATCCCATAGTTTGTATAACTTGTATAACTTTCTATAACTTTTGCGCAAACCAATGTACAATGTATGCTTATTGGGATTTTTTTTTGCCAAAAAACCTTTAGCAGAATATATATTCACCTAAATTGATGAAGAAATTTGTTTTTTTTTCCCATTTTTTTATTAGATATGTTTTATAGCAGAAAGTAAAAAATATTGTTTTTTTTTTTTTTCAAAATTGTAGGTCTTTTTTTGTTTATAGCGCAAAAAATAAAAAACGCAGAGGTGATCAAATACCACCAAAAAAAAAGCTCTATTAGTGGGGAAAAAAAGACGTCAATTTTATTTGGGTTTAGTGCTGCACATCTGCGCAATTGTAAGTTAAAATAACGCAGTGCTGTATCGCAAAAAATGACCTGGTCAGAAAGAAGGTAAAACCTTCTGGGGCTGAAGTGGTTAAAGAAATCTCAGGTATACCATTCTTGATGAGGTAGCTGGCAACTTCCTCTTACATAGGGATAAACAAATTCTGCTTGACTCTAGTGGAGAATTACCTGGATCAAATACTCCAACAATTCTAGTAAATATCATTGGAGATATCATTTGTACTAAAAAGTATCAAACCAACGTCTCCATTTTTACATGAAGAATATTTTTCAGTGCTAGTGAAGACACGAATTCTGATCAATACACCCTTGTGACTTGCACAGCCCTAATCAGAAAAAAGGACACTAGACGGCTCTTGCCATTGATAATTAATATGTTTAAAGGGTTAGTCCTCCAAAAACAGACATTTAAGTTTTCAGTACATATTGGAGAATTAAATAACCTTGATTGAGTGCCTGAGTTTTGTTCGATATTTTTTATTTATGTTATTATTTTTTACATTATGCTAGCAGGTGGACAAGCAAAAAAAAGTACTGCTCCAGTGCTCCTATCACTGATATCCTTCAACATGACATGTAATGTACAGGCGCAGATAGAATAAAACAGCTTGTCACACTACAATATTACAACAGAAAAATGGCAACCGATCCCACACATGACTCAGACTCACTGTGACCAAAATGAAACCAGGTATAGTAAGATGGCTTCAGCTTTGCTCTCCACCTGTAGGAGAGGTCCCTGAGACATATTTCACCCCTAGTGGGCTTACCGTCGATGATTAAGCCCACTAGGGGATGAAACGCCTCTCAGGGACCTCTCAGCTGTATAGTTTTGGTCACAGTCAGTGTCCTGTGTGCATTCTTCTGTTACATGCTATGTTAAGTTATGCTTTGACTGGCTTTGATTGACAGCAGCGGGAGCCAAAGGCTACTGCTGCCTCAGCAAAGCCAGTGAGACCAGGAAGTGAGGGGAGAGAAAAGCTGCAGACGGGCATAGCGCTAGATCAAATGAGGGCTCAGGTAAGTAAAAGGGGGTGAGGGTGGATACTGATGTGTAAACATTTTTTACTATAATGCAAGGAATGCTTTGGCTTCCGCGGCTGTCAGTCAAAGTCAGTTAGCCAATCAGGAGAGAGAGGGGGTGGGGCCAAACAGCAGTTCCATCTCTGAATGGACACAAAAGAGGCTGCAGCTTGGCTCGGGTGCCTCATAGCAAACTGCTTGCTGTGGGGGCACTCGACAGAAGGGAGGGGCCAGGAGCAACGAAAAGGAAGAGGAAAAGAAGAGGAGGATCCAGGTTGGCCTGTGCAAAGCTAACTACACAGAGGAGGTAAGTATAACATGCTTGTTATTTAAAAAAAAAAAAAAAAAAAACGAGACTTTAGAATCACGTTAAAGTTATTCTTCTATTTAAGCTTAAAGTACAACATTAATGCCGCGTACACACGGTCGGAATTTCCGACAACAAATGTTTGATGTGAGCTCATTGTCGGAAATTCTGACCGTGTGTAGGCTCCATCGGACATTTGTTGTCGGAATTTCCGACAACAAAAATTTGAGAGCTGGTTCTCAAATTTTCCGACAACAAAATCCGTTGTCAGAAATTCCAATCGTGTGTACAAAATTCCGACGCACAAAATTCCACGCATGCTCGGAATCAAGCAGAAGAGCTGCACTGGCTATTGAACTTCATTTTTCTCAGCTCGTCGTACGTGTTGTATGTCACCACGTTCTTGACGTTCAGAATTTCCAACAACATTTGTGCGACCGTGTGTATGCAAGACAAGTTTGTGCCAACATACGTCGGAAATAAATCCAGGTTTTTGTTGTTGGAATGTCTGATCGTGTGTACTTGGCATAAAAGTACACAATTAATTTAAATAACATGTTTAGGGGTCGCCTTAAACTGGTATGTGAAGTAGCACACCTGAAGGGTGTTCTCCAACAAAAGGGTCTGGTATGGTATTTGGGGGGGGCACAAAAATCCACACCAGACACTTATCCTAGGTAGGGGTCTGGAATTCATTTTAAGGGAATCCCCATGCAAAAAAACATATGCATAAGGATCTTAGTGGGACAACACTGGATCCTCTGGGTGGGTGAGTATCAGGGGGTGAAAAAAAAGGGGGTGGGTGGGCAGAGATCCACTTTAAAATGGTGCCTTGTCAGAGTGGGTTTTCCCAGAATCTGAAAGCCCCCTTTAAAACTCACTGACAATAAATAAAAAATGTTTATTGAAAAACAACATGTCCCACCATGTAAATTGTAAGCTCTAACTAGCAGGGCCCTCTGATTCCTGCTGTATTGAATTGTATTGTACTTGTACTGTCCTCCCTAATGTTGTAAAGAGCTGCGTAAACTGTTGGCGCTAAATAAATCCTGTATAATAATGAAAATAATAATAATAATGTAAATTCAACAGCCAGCAATGTGGATCCATTGTCAAACATGATGAACAACACCCTATTGACCCATCGACACAAACAGAACAACCTCTGCCATGATGATTCTCTCTTGTCGTACTCCTATCGCAAATGACAGCTTCCCAACTTACTGCTCAAAGATAATAAATTGGCTGGGGATTCCGGGTGATGTCATTGACCAAATATGGTCATGGACATATTTGATCAATGTTGTCACCCTGTGCGCTGCTGGCTTGTTTACTACATGACAGCTTCTAGTGGGTAGCTAGAAGCTGTCATTTAGAGCTGCAGCAGACATATGTTCAGACAGGTGGGAAAAATTGGCCATTTAGTTTGTCCACTTGATAAACGGCAAACTGATTGAAACTGAGACAAACCCTTGGTTGACCAAAAGCTCATCCCTAATGACATTATGGTATGTCTTGGACATCTTGCCTAGGTACCATGGGTGGAAGCTGGGGAAAAGGTACGTATATTATCTAACCCCCCCCCCCCCATAGTCTAACCTGTTTACTGCTGTCACTGTAATTACCATTGTACAGCAATAATGGAATGTAAACAAGCAATAGCAGCCGTGCTTTAATATACGTGTTTATATTTGCAGAGCCAATTCTATATCATATGTGTTCTACCTCATAGAAGTCCATGGCCCCATGCCATGGGTATTCTGGGCTCTTACATTACACGTGTTGTTATCCGGATGGAGGGTGGAGGGGAAACAAGAAACTTCCATTTCTCAATTTCCCTTGATTCCCTTCAGCTGTTCGAGGTTCAGAACTGCCAGATCCTGCCTGCTTTGAAAAACAGCATAGCATTTCATCCTTAACCTGTTTAGGCAGAGTACAGAGGTGACATTAGGGGTAATGACCCAACATAGCAATTCTGAAAACATAGCAGCTGCCATGTGACATTTTATTCCATACTAGATATAATATCCTAAATGAAATCCAAAAATCAGCTTGAATTGTGTTGACTGAGATATCTACTCGTACCACAGACCATTTAAATATAGAATATATTAGGTAAATATGAGGTTTCCCTGTTTTTTGAGTGTTATCTTTATGCAAAGGGGACGTTTAGTATGTTTTTTTTTTTTTTTACAACCATAGAAAATAATAAAGAATACAAACTTGTGCTGTACCTTTCTTAACAGGCAAAACTCTGGCAGTTATTGGTGGTGATGGAACTTACTGCCCACTGTCATCTCCACACTTTTATATTGGCCAAAGGGACAGCACATCATAGTGCAAAAATTGAATGTGAGTGAGAGAGAGCATGAACTTCTGACACTACTTAGAAGTGTCAGGGCTTTGTCTGTTCAGAACAGCCTAGCATTTGAGCACAGCAGGAGGAAACACGTTGCAGCAGTTAAGTGCAGGCGCCTCTAGGTACGTACTCTTTATATCTGCTAGCAGCTCTCTTTTAAAGTGTCAGAGTAATTTCAGATTGGTCTCCAATTGTGTCTAAAAGAGACTCTGTCATGAAAAAAAAGGAAAAACTGCTGCAGATATAGATTGCCGATGTCTAGAGGTTGCCTGCAGCAGCCTCCAAAACTCCCCTGTTAAAGGTGAGTTTGAGGCTGTTTTGACTAGTAAAGCTCAGATACTTTAGTGTAGTATCAGAACTTGCTGCTAAGCCCCATATATATTCCTATTGGACTATTCTATGATGGGAAGCCGCACTGATCAACAGGAATGTACAGGAGGGAGGAAAGAGTGGTCAAGCTTTGGCAATATGAAGAAGTGCTAAAGATTTAACTGTCAAAACAAACTGGCATGTATCTTTGACTGATGGGTTTGGGAGCCTGTTTTAGGTACAGTTTGTGCAAACACCTTTATAATTAATCATTGGACACCTGCAGTAGTTTATTTTCTCTATGACTCTTTTTAGTGTATCTGATCTTGGTTAGGTCTTGTTTATTCATTCCAACAACTTTCTACAATGCTACAATTCAGTTTTAGTGTCATAGACAAATAGACTGGTGAAAATCATGCTTATTGATCCAGACGGATCTGTGGGAAGGTGGAAGTCAATCAAGTGTGCTCTCAATGCTACTATCTGCAATTAAATGTCAATCTGAGGGACTTCCTGGGTCTACAGGAAGCCGGGGCTGAATCTTATATTGATACTAAATTGTCTAGCTAAACAGATAAATGCATATTTGAAATACATGTTAATGTTTTAGCTGCCAAGAGATTTGAAATTCTGTACAGTCAATATTGTGATATACAGACCTTGTTGTACACCACACATGCAGGAGGCAAAAGGGAAAGTCCTTGGGCCCATGCCATGGACATCGTAGGCTCCCACAGCAAAGTTTTGTCAGGTAAATCAGTAAACATATAAATATATTAACCAACTTTGATGTTTGCTTGGAATTCTGTTATAAAAAAAGTCCTTCTGTTTGTTACGTTTAATACTACAACTTCATCTAGTACTGCAAAAGTCTAATAAACTGATTTGGCCAAATATTCAGCGGTGAATAGTATCTGATAATTGACATTGTCAGGAGATTCTTAAAGTGGATCTGATCTGTAAGTGAAGATTTATTATGCTAGAAGGAATATGCAGAAATGTTGTTTAATTGCGCCTTACAGTGCCCTGAATGATATACTTTAGTCTTCAATTCCTCCTGAGAAATAGCAATGCACAACCTGATATTTGAATATACCTTAAGACTTCAGTGCTTTGAGTATTATAGCTGTTTATTTGCCCTGTGAGATTAATGATGTCACTATTATGCTGTCATTCTTTACTGGAGGCTCTGACATGATGAAGTAAAATCCCTGTCAATGCCAAGATGGCTGCTTCCTCAAAGAAATACATTAGCTGCAGGGAGAACCCAGTCATTACTGGTGAGTTATCCTTTGCCCTCTGCCTGCCTTTTTTGGGCAAAACTTCCAGAGTTCAGTTCCTCTTTAAATATTCTACTACCATTTATTAGATCAGCAGTCATCTGGAGGCAGCTCTGACATGAGAAAGAAAAAACCTTGCCTCTACCAAGATGACCACCTACACACAGAGGCACTTTACTGAACAGGGCACTATAAGTTAGTAAGAAAGTAGAAGGAAAAGAACATCTGCAGAGAGACCACAGGCCATACCAGTGACTGGTAATTTGCTTTCAGCTTGACTTTTTTTCACACACCTTCCACAGTTCAGTTCCACTTTATCTTTTTTGCCACCTTAGAAGATTTCCTAAATGAATGAATTCAAAGCATTGCTGGAATTTGAGTGTGCGGGGGCCATTTGGAATAAGATACTGATCTGTAAATAGCCTCAATAGTTTATTTTTTTACCAACATTATCCATTGTTCAGTTTTAAGGCTGAACATATACAGTATATAGATATTTTATGTCAGAAATATTATCTTTAACTTAGAAAACAATCATTTTAAAATGAATATGCTTTTCACGTTTTCAGGTTGATGGAAAATATAGAGATAATGATACCTGTATACAGGCTTATGAAATATATTGAAACAGCAAGCTTTAGTTTATTTTGGTCTGTATGGTGTTATCTTTAGAAGGACGGCCAAGCTTTCTTTAATGCTTACATTTTTAATCTCTTTAGCCAAACAACTATATTGCTTACTCTACATCTTTCTATTTCTATAGTAAGCTAACACAGTTCAAGATGCTAATACGCATAGCTGCAGGATAAAATATGTTAAAACAGGCACTGTATTGTAAATAAATAAATCTATATTACATTACAGTTACTACAAATTTTACTCAATAGTAAATACAATATGCTCAGTGTACTAAAAGATTGATCTCATGCAATGTCCACCTTTATCTCCTTCTAGTTTATACTCCAATTTGATCCTCAGATAGAGCAGAAAGTAGAAGTAAAAGCTGTGTTATCACAGCAAACTATTCCTACTGTAGAGCTAACCACAAGGAGGGCTGCTGGATTTTGGGTCCCCCTATTTCTGCACAGACAGGCAACACGCATTTTCCAACTTTCATTCAGAGACAAAGAATCAGTCCATTGGCTTGTTTTTGTTGTTTTCTTGGGGAAAATAATTTGGATAGGGAATATGGATTATGGGATGCCCAACTTGACTTGAAGAACAACAATGAGGAAAACTTCCTTTCCTATGTACACCACAAAAATGACAAATCCTTGACTGTATTCCCTCTGGAACAGCAACAGTCTTTCTGGAATTGGCAATGGAAATTCCCCTTGTAGGAGCTCTGCGTCCCCTGGGTGGAATTTTTTTTAGCAAAATCCAAACTTGCAGAAGCTCTCTTTCCCCTCTCTTTAGAATATCAGCCCACCTGGCTGCTTGGTGAAATATTCCAGAAAAAGGGATTGGGCATTAGCTTATTGCACTGTCCCAGAAAGCTTGATGTATATTACATCAGGCAGCTTTCTCACTTTTTAAGCTCTGGGGGTGTAGAGGTACTCACACTGTCCCTGGAAATACTGACGCTTTTGAAAAAAACTGCTGTTCAGGCCTCCTGCTCTCCAGGTTCTCCCATGCAAGCTGGGGTGTCTCCTAGAAGAGACTGTGGGGTAGTGAAGATCCCTCTGTCCTTCCTCAGCTTCCAGCCTGGAGGCAGAGTCCCCCTCAGCCCTGGGGTCCCTTCCCAGGCTACACAACACAGCATCAATACTCCATCTTCCACCTGACTTCCCTGCTGGCCAGGCTCCACAATATTTATGGGCTGACCCAGCCACCCTGCCAGGCCTCCTGCCTGAGGATTGCCAGATTCCCATAGCTATGCAGATCAGGACCTCCTGGCCTCCACCCACTAGCTTCTAGAAATTTCTCCAAGCTTCTAGAACCAGGGAGAGATACCAGAGGCCTGACCTGTGGAGCCCTCTAGCCTGACCTACAGTAACCCTGACCAATTAACCAGACTCACCAGCTACTCTGAGTAATAAAATAAATTTACCTACACTAGTCTACCCTTGAAGATGTCATGTAAATATAGACATTAACAAAATCAATATCTACTCAGGGATAACCACCAGTGGCTGAAGTATAGGGGTCGTTGAGGTCCCCATGGCAACAGGGCCCCATGCTGTATATCTCGATAGGAGGAGTGGCAGGGGCGGCTGAGACTGAGCTCCCCGATCCTCAGCTGAACTGTAATCAGCACTGTGCAGGGAGCTCGTCACACTGATAAACCTAAACTGAAAAAGCACAGTGTGTGCTGTGCTCTTTGTCTCCCTCTACAGTGCGGTACCTGGGAGGAAGAGTTAAGGTAAAGCACTGCCAATTTTTAAAAAGCTTTCTGTATGTATGTATGTTTTATATGTGTGTATATATGTATGTGTGTGTGTGTGTATGTGCATGTATGTGTATGTATGTGTGTGTTTGCATGTGTT
The DNA here is from genome assembly GCF_042186555.1 of Aquarana catesbeiana. Taxonomy (NCBI): domain Eukaryota; kingdom Metazoa; phylum Chordata; class Amphibia; order Anura; family Ranidae; genus Aquarana; species Aquarana catesbeiana. The sequence continues at coordinate 449,861,503 of NC_133325.1, forward strand.
TATATGTGTGTGCATTTATATATATATGTGTGTGTGTTTATATATGTGTATGTGTGTATTTATATATGTATGTGTGTGTGTATATATACAGTATATGTATGTGTGTATTATGTGTGTGTGTTTATATATGTGTATGTGTCTGTGTGTTTAGACGTATGTATGCACATTTTATGTATGCACGTTTAATCCTGACCCCCTATATGTGTACAATCAGAACTGATTTTTTTTTCTTGCTTGTTCAAAGTAACAGCAAAAAAATGCTGTTCCTCTGAAAAGCAATCCATGCTCAGATCGCTTTTCAGAGGCATTTGACAGCCGGTAAAGAGGCAATATGTTGCCTCCTGACCGCCTGTTTTACCCCTTAAATGCATCATCACTATGCTGCAACTGCATGCAATGCACACAGTTGCAGAGTGGTTGCAGTGCAGCCCCATTCACCTAGGGGTATACTTCAAGGGTGCCATGACTGACAAAAGATTGAGAAAGACTGGCATAGAGGAACCGATCTCTCCATTTTGCTCCTGCAGCCCCTGAACGCCTGAGGGAGGGAGAGGAGGAGAAGCGGTTCCTTTATATGTGGCCACCCACTTGCGATCGGGCCCTGTTGTTCCGCCACCGGGCTCAGACGAAAGCGCCCTGTCCGGGGGGTCAGGGGGGCCCTTCATGGTTTCATGCATCGGGGCCCTGAAGGTTCTAGTTACGCCACTGATAAGCGCATCTTCCACGTACTCAGGCCTAGCAATCACTGGCTCTGGCATCATTTCCCCATATTCCAAAGTTTGGTTTTTGGGAGAATTCATGAAGCACCTTGGAGTGTCTTCTCTAAAACAGCAAGCCTAGTCTGGTGTCTGAACACAGCATAAAAGATTACTATGAGTGGTTTTAGTACAATATTTGAAAGAAACAGAGGCATGTCTTAATCTAGTGAGTAGCTAGTACACCACTGGTTTAATCACAGCATGGTTGCAAATAAATCAGTGTATTGCAATAAGGGTTTCACTGTGCTAAAAGGGGCAGTTTATAGCATCCAGAAGGCTAATACAATGATTGTTCAAGACACTAGTCTAGAGAATATACAGTATTAATCAGACATGCTGTAGTGCTCACATTGAAGATTGCAACAGTGACATCTGCAGGATATAAAAAACAGTAATGCTAAATAGAACAAAAACCACATACAACTAAAAATGTAATGGAATGCTTTTTTATGAAATAATTTATATAGCTAATTTAAATTTATTTTATGCATATAATGCATTTAAGCATATAGACACAGACACACATAAATAAATAAACAGTGTATGCATATTACATGTTTATCACAATAAATATATTCAATATTTTTGTATTCCATTTAATTGCTCTGCCATGTTACTGCATCATTTTATTATTTTGCTGCACTTTTTGTAATCTTACTTTAACATATACATACAGTATATACTATCAGTTTACTCATTACTGCAGCATTTCTTCAGCCTTCTTCAGTGATGACGTACGACCGGACTAGAATAAGGAAGTTGATAGCCAGTAGCCAATAGTTGCCCTTGCGTCCTTTTTTGTCCATCGGGCTAGCATACAGACGAACGGATTTTTCGATCGGACTCGATTCCATCGGAAAGATTTGAAGCATGTTCTATTTCTAAAGTCCAACAGATTTTCCGACAGAAAAGGTCCGATGAAGCCCACACACGATCGAATTGTCCGGCGGATTTGTTCCGTCGGACCAGTTCGGTCGAAAAGTCCAGTCGTGTGTACACGGCATTAGACTCCCCCTCCTGATTGGCTGAGACACAGTAGTGGCGCCATTAGCTCCCACTGCTGTCAATTTAAGTCTGTTAGCCAATCAGAAGAGAGGGGGCATGCAGAACCGCAATTCCGTGTCTTTGTTATTTTAATTAAGAAAAATGTAACCTTTACAATAAATTTAAAGTGACACTAAAATCATATTTTTTTAATTAAAATTACCGGTAAATAGATGTTATACTTACCTGCTCTGTGCCTACATAGCAAGCCCTGTGCGCACTCCCGAGCCAGGTTGTGTGATTCTATTGACCCACACTGTATGGCCACGCCCCCTTCATTATCCCCACAGGATTTGACTGACAGCAGCGGGAGCCTATGGCTCCTGCTGTTCTCAGTTGAAGCCTGTGAAGCCAGGAAGAGAGGAGAGGGGGGCTGCAGGCGGGGACAGTGCTGGATTGTGAGTGGTGTCAGGTAAGTGTTAGGGGGGAGGCAGATACAGTAGTGAGATATATTTTACCTTAATGCAGGAAATGCAATAGGGTAAAAAAAGAAAAACAACTTTTGCCTTTTTTAACCACTTTAAATGCATTTTTTTGCAGCAGGATTATATTAATTATTTTCTAGTATCAGTAAACAAAAAAAAATAAAAAATAATGCAGACAACAATCTGTATTGAGCAAACATATTTAACTTAATAGACTTGATCAAATAGAAATTGTGCATTTATTTGTTCCTCACTTTAGTGTTTAGAGCAATAACATGAAAACCTATGTCGAATTGCTTAGTCCATGATAAACTTACCTACTTTCCATTGATGTGCACAGCCTATTGCAGTAGGGTGTCCGCTCCAGAGCACAAACACACATGCAGCAGAGCAGTGGACGGTGTCAGTAGAGAGATTGGTGTCAGTAGGGCAGTGGTTGGTGTCAGTAGTTTTTTTTTTTGTTTTGTTTTTGTATTATTTTTTACAATTTTATTTTTTTATTATTGCTTACAAAATATTTTTTTATTATTTATTTGTTTCTATTTTTTTAGGAGCCCCACTGGGGGCTTTGGTGAAATATCTAAATATATTTGGGGTCTAAACAGAGAGAAAAGGACTGAGGACAGAATTTCCCAAGTCCCTTTCTCTGCAGCCTCAGCTGCACTGGACAGTGAATGAATGGGAAGTGCTCTTTGCTGAGTGGCTTCTTGTTCATTTACATTTGTTCATTTACAGACTGAAGCATAGTAAACATATTTTACTATGCTTCTGTTAAGAATAAATACAGGAGCGATCGGTACAAATCAATCACTGTGTTCATTCATTCATCTATCCTAAAACATCCCCTGCAGCAGCCAGCGGGAGAGGGCAGATCTTTAAGTATGTAATCTTACTAATCTTGATTTTTTTTTAATATAAACTAGCCAACATAACATTCTGCTCTAAATATATATTTAATTTTTACTACTTAACAGTTTATTGTGTAGCACAGAGAAGTACTAGAAGTACTATGTGGTTAATTACTTTGATAATATAGATATGTCTGTATATTTTAGGAACAGTCTTACCGAGACAGTGGTCTTTGTGGTGATAATAAGGTCTGTGAAATAGCATGTCATACTGAAAATTCATATTCAGCAGTCAGATTCTCAGAATGAGCTGTCAGCTCAGAGATATCATAAATTCCATCAAGACAGCTCAAGCTGGAAAAGAGGCGTCAGTAATTAGACACGATAGCCTGCAAAATCTCTTAACAGTGAATTAGCCATTGTAAATATCATTAAGGGAAAGCCTGGAATTTTTAATCACTATTTTAAAGGATGTGTTAAAAACATTGCATTCTAAAGTGTTCTTTGATGCCATCCAGGTCTAAGTAATGAAATCTAAATACTTTAGCAAATAGTGGAAAGGAAGCCACATTCCTGTTTTTTTTTTTCTCACTGCAAGCTTAAATCCAGTCATGTTTTATACCTCCCAACTTTAGAAATTGAGAATAAGGGACATTTCAGGGGAACAGTGACCTGCGGAAAGCTACTCACATTGTGGTGAAAAGTTGTTGGCGTGGTTTAAAAGTGGGTGTGGCCAGGGGCTGACTGACAACACTCAGGGCCCCCGGACCAAATAAAGCTAGGGCCCCCTGTCAGGCTCTGCCCATGCCCCACCCCTGACCTCGCCCCTACATTTTGCACAAATGAATAAAAACAAATACGATATAGTGTTATAAGTCAAATATATATATATATATATATATATATATATATATATATATATATATATAAACTTCTTAACCAATCTAATTGAAAAACATAATAAAAAGTGTATAAATGCACTCAAACACAGAGATACCCCGCCAAGGAGATTTATTTTCCTTGGGCTCCTCCCACAATCTCTTCACATTCAACAATAAACAAAATACAGGAAGTGAAGCAGTCAACTCTAATGGGACCTGGAGGGGGGTCTCTCTATAACAGAGGCCCTCTCAGTGGCCATTAGAGAGTCTCTGTTAGAGAGAGACCCCCCCTCCAGGCCCCATTAGCGACTACAAAGGAGTATAATGGGACCTGAAGTGTGGTCTCTCTCTAACAGTGTCCATTAGACAGTCTGTTTGAAAGTGTTCCCTCCAGGGTCCATTAGAGACTACAACAGAGTCTAATGGGACCTGGAGGGGGATTCTCTCTCTAACAATGTCCATTAGACAGTCTGTTAGAAAGCATCCCCTCCAGGCCCCATTAGAGACTTCAAAAGAGTATAATGGGACCTGGATCGGTCCTCTTTCTAACAGAGTGTACAGTGAACACTTTCATTCACTCTGGTCCTCACGGGACCCCTCCTTGTGCCATGATTCTCACCCTGCCCAACCTCTTACAAAGCAGAAATAAAATTGGCACTGTGTAGTGCTCCTCTTACCTGAACTATGGGTACTGTAGCTGTAGCTGATTCCTGTATCCTCTGTGGCTGGCTCCTGGGTCCTCTGTGACTGGCTCCTGCGTCCTCTGTGGCTGGCTCCTGTGGGTGGCTGGCTAGCTCCTGTGGGTGGCTGGCTCGCTGTTGTGGGTGGGTGGCTGGCTGGCTGTCTGCTGGGGGTGGGTGGCTGGCTGGCACAGTGCACCCTGCTGTGGGTGGCTGGCTTCCTGCATGCCATACAGTGCCATTGCATGCCGTAATGTGCCATTGCATGCTGTACAGTGCCATCGTACAGTGTCATTGCATGCCGTACAGTGTCATTGTACAGTGCCATTGTACAGTGTCACTGCATGCTATACAGTGCCATCGTACAGTGCCATTGCATGCCATACAGTGCCATTCTACAGTGCCATCGTACAGAGCCATTGCATGCTGTACAGTGCCATTGTACAGTGCTATCGCATGCCGTATAGTGCTATCATACAGCGCTATCGCATGCTGTACAGTGCTATCATACAGTGTCATCGAATGCCGCACAGTGCCATAGTACAGTCTCATTGCATGCCGTACAGTGCCATTGTACAGTGTTATCGCATGCTGTACAGTGCCATTGTACAGAGCCACCGCATGATGTACAGTGCCATCGCATGCCATACAGTGCCATCACATGAAGTACAGTGCCTTCATACAGAGCCATTGCATGACATACAGTGCCATCGTACAGAGCCATCGCATGCCATACAGAGCCATCTCATGGCATACAGTGCCATTGCATGCCGTACAGTGCCATTGCATGACATATAGCGCCATCCCATGCCATACAGCAAGCGATGACACAGTACGGCATTCAATGGCATTGTACAGCATACAAAGGCAATGTCAAAGTCCCAGTCTCTCTAAAGTTGCTTCTGTTCATCTAACCAATCAACATCTCCCCAGATTACCCCAATATAATGGAGAGAATCTGATTGGCTTGGCAGCTTGTGTTCCTCTCAGGGGTCATGTGGTGTGGCTACATCAATAGGAAGGATCGTGCTGGCTATGACTGCAAACATCTGATCAGCATGGGCTCTTTAACTTGGATGAAGGTAGTGATGGCAGGGTCAGAGGAGAGGAATGTGAATTAGAAGTGATGATTTCTGTGCCTGGCTGCTTGTGTCTAACAATCTACATAATGTGTAAAGTGAGAGCAGCAACATAAGAGCTGATCATCCATCACAACATCTCCACATACATGAGGCTGGATGGCAGAGGTGATATGAAATGAAGAGGAGTGAACCCCAGGCTCCCCGTGCTCTATGCTGGCGATCTCATATCTGGATAGGGAGAGAGAAGCACCAAGTTCATAACTTAGAGAGACACAACAGGGCGAGGGAGGTGTGGCTACAGGAGAAGCCCCTGATTGGATGAGATGAGGCGGAGGAGATCCAGCCCCTAGCGTTTTACAGAGATCAGAGGAGGCACAGCTCTATCATTTTCATCGACCTCCGATGATCTGCGCGTCATGGCAGCTGATCGTGACACGCTGCACTGGAAGTGACGCTGTGGGGGATTTTCATGGGTAAAGGAATATTTTAGAACACCAGCGGGCCCCCTTCCGCGGCCAGGCCCTCTGACCATGGCCGAATCGACCGACTGGTCAGTCCACCTCTGGGTGTTGCTAAAATGTGGGTATGGTTAAATTATGATGGCCGGGAAGGGACAAACTGGGACCCCCTGAGCACCCCAGCTAGATCAATAATGCAGTGCGTGCACCACATGTCGGGAAACAGTGGGTGTGGCCAAACTGTTAACAGTGGGGGGGGATTAAGGGGCATGGTTAAACAAAACATGGGCTTCCTTGTACCTATAAAATATGCTTTGATTGTTGTGCCACAATCAAGAGTTTTACAAACACATATAAACCATAGCACAATCAGATGTTCCCCCAAAATTCCCCCCCAGCCCCTCCTTCTATCACAAGTCTTCTACCCTCCCAAATTGCCCCTAGCACATATACTCAACCCCCCGACCCCCAAATTACTCCCCACAGCAAAAATCTTTGGTACCTGGTGCCCCTTCCCTCCCCAGGCAACAGTGACATTCGCCACCCCAAACCTTACAGACCTCAGATCAGCATGGATCAATGCCAGGGAAAGTGCTTCTTCCTGGACTCCTCCTCCTACTGTTGTGTATGATCACATCAGAGCAGAGGAGGAGTCTAGAGGAAAGTTCCCTGTGCGCTGTGTGTGTATTATTGCAACAGGCAGCCAGAATCTGTCCCTGCCACTTAGGGCTGCTGTTAGAAACCATAGGGCACCTTACAGCTTACCTGACAGGGTCCCCCCCGCTAAACATATAAAAAGTACACTAAAATCATATTAGCAGACAAAAATACAACATAATTTATAACATTACAGCTAAATCTAAAAGTTAAAATTATAATGAGTTAATATATAAAGTTTTGTGTGTGAATAAGGTGTTGGGGCCCATTCACATGAGCACTATGGCCTGTACAGTGTGAATCAGTGGTTTGTTTATGCAGATAAAGGGATATAGGGGTGGAGGCGCGAAGGCAGTTGCTGCTACTGCCTGTTCGCGCATGCACACCTAAAGTTGAGGATTGGGACTATCTCGGCACTTGTTAATAACTTACAGTTGAAAAGAACATAAAAATTATATAAATTTTAATGATTGCAATACAAAATTACAAAATAATATATACATACAATATTAAAATCAGGAGTATATACCACACTGAATACAGTAAATGACGGGTGGAACCCGCAAAGTTTCTGTAGAGGGGGGTATACAGGATTTTTATCTCAACCGGTTTCGCGGTCAAAACCGCTTCTTCAGGAGGAACAGGTCCACTCAGGCAGGTTCAATGGGACAGCAGGACCCAACACAAATCCCCCCACGGCAGACACGGAGGATTGTGAACAGACTCGGGTGGTCAGTAAACCAGAAGTAAGTGCATGAGCTGTATGTAGCGAGGTATAATCTGAGGCATGCAGCATCAATGAGGGACACAGGGGTAGCCCTGAGTTCAATTGTTGAACATTAAGGTTTTGGGGTTACAATGATGCTAGGCAGAATACAAGCATGGCAGCCTCGTCTTCAGAAAGATGATCCATCCAAGCAGCTCAGCAAATAGCTGCTCGAGCACGAATGGACTCTATTTGCTGAGCTGCTTGGATGGACACAGATCGCTATTGTCAGCGTCATGTCGAATCTCCTATCTATATCGAACTGTCACTTCCGGTTTACTCGGGAACTATTTGCGCAATTTTTTGAAAATCAAAAGCACTCAGAAATACCGATCTTGATTTTTTTAATGCTTTTAAGTTTGAGGAGGGATGTGGGGTCTTTTAGATCTCTCTACCTATTGCTGATGCTTACATGCTTACATTCTTTGTGACAGCAATAAAAGTGATAAAAAAAAATAAAGCAACAGTGTAAAATTAAAAAATAAAACAAATTAATAATTTAAAAAAGTAAAGTGCCCCTGTCCTCTCGTGCTTGCACGAAAAGGCAAACGCGTGCTTTGGTACAGCAAACAGCGATCGTCCCACACATGTAAGGGCGTTACTGCGAATGTCAGATCATGGGCAGTAATTCTAGCACTAGAGCTCCTCTGTAAATCTAAAGTGGTAACCTGTAAAGGCTTTTGAAGGATAGTTACTGTATTTGCTATGGATAGTGACATTTACGTTGTTTGTCACCATTGCACGGGCGTATGCAATTTTAAAGCATGACATGTTTGGTATCTATTTACTCAGCTTTAAAAAATATATAATGTTTGGGCATTCTAAGTAATTTTCTAGAAAAAAATACTGATTGATAAATGTGAACAAAAAGTGCCAGAAAAGGCCCGGACTGGAAATACTGTAGTTAATTACCGTATTTAATTTTTAATTATTTTTTACTGTTTTTTTTTACAGTTTCTTTTTCTTTTTTATACTTGTTTAACAGGCCTGTTGGGGGATTTTGGTGCAAATTCCAGGGTCTACCCTTGATGTCCCACTTTTGAGACAGAGAAAGGGATAGAGGACATAGATTCCTCAGTCCCTTTCTCCGCAGCCTCAGCTGCACTGGATAGTGAATGAACAGAAGCGCTATGCATGGACATTCCTGTTCACATACAAACTTAAGCAAAGTACTGAAAGTTTACTATGCCTTATTTATGAATAAATACAGGCGGGCTCATTGTGTTCAATGAGGAAAGGAAGGGGCCAGTAAATATAACATCACGTAACCATATCTCAGGGGGTGGATAATAACTGCCCTTATAATCTTGCCCAACTTATATACTTACACTGTGAGAGGGACCCAGGAAACAGCAGAGTCCCCTGGCATGTTCATACAGTCCCCAGGAACAATAACAAGGAGATGTCAGGTTAGGACCAGGCCCCTGTGTTCCTGATAAAACTATCTGTGAAATTCAGAAGACCAAGCTGCTCCCTCTCTGTGCTCCAACCCAACAATAATATAGAACAATTCTTCATTATCTAGATGCTGTGATACTATTGTGGTGCTGCAGTATTCTACTCAACAAATCCATACCGACAATCTTTTTTTTTATCATAAGCATATAGCTTGTTTATTTAGTTGCTGTTGCTGGAAGTCTATGATTATACACTGATGCCATACCCTAGAAATAGCTTTTTAAAAACATTCTTAATTCCTCCAAGCCTCGTCCAAGATGTTGGTGCTGCTGATGCTGTGGCAGTGCTGTTACACGTTGGAAATAAAAATATATAAAATAATTATGTCTTGATCTTCATTGGCAGCCTTCCCGGATAGTATATGCTGCCGTGGAAAAGTTTAACCTCATAAAGCAAAAAAATCTACTTTTTCTTCATTATTGTATTTTCTGCCGACATTTTGTGACTAAAAAGAAAACAAAAAAAATAACCTTGAGCTCAGTGAATGCACCGTACAATACCCCAATAAAGGTAGCTGATGAAAGAAGCGTTACGTAGCCTAATATTTTTAATACATTAACCACTTCAGCCCCAAAAGGATTTGCCCCCTTCCTGACCAGAGCACTTTTTGCAAATCGGCACTGCGTCGATTTAACTGATAATTGGGTGGTCATGCGACGTGGCTCCCAAACAGAATTGATGTCCTTTTTTTCCCACAAATAGAGCTTTCTTTTGGTGGTATTTGATCACCTCTGCGATTTTTATTTTTTGCGTTATAAACAAAAATAGCAACAATTTTGAAAAAAAAGCAATATTTTTTACTTTTTGGTTTAATAAATATCCCACAAAAATATATAAAACAAACCATTTTTTTTCCTCAGTTTAGGCCGATATGTATTCTTCTACATATTTTTGGTAAAAAAATTGCAATAAGCATTTATTGATTGGTTTGCGCAAAAGTTATAGCGTCTACAAAATAGGGGATAGTTTTATGGCATTTTTATTCATTTTTTTTTCTTACTAGTAATGGCGGCGATCAGCGATTTTTATCATGACTGCAACATTATGGCGGACAGATCGGACACTTTTAGCGCTATTTTGGGACCATTCGCATTTATACAGTAATTAGTGCGATTAAAAATGCACTGATTACTGTGTAAATGTGACTGGCAGTGAAGGGGTTAACCAGGAGGGGGCACTGCAGGGGTTAAGTGTGTCCTAGGGAGTGATTCTAATGCCCCGTACACACGGTCGGATTTTCCGACGGAAAAATGTGCGATCGGAGCGTGTTGTCGGAAATTCCGACCATGTGTGGGCTCCATCGGACATTTTCCATTGGATTTTCCGACACACAAAGTTTGAAAGCACATGCATAAAAATTATTGCGGCGCTGAAAAGTTAAAAATGAAATTGAAGAATGGGAGGAATCCAATCACCAAATATATTGTGCAGATGTAGAAAGAGTCACTCGTCACCATGTGGTAATGTAGTCTGCTTACCAGAAGGTGTTAAGGATTAGGCATAGATGATAAATTCTCAACAGCATCCAGCAAATCCAGCCCACTGGAACCCCTCATCAGACCACAACATCCATGGGATTTCCTTCAAATATAAACATCTCCCAATGGTCACTTCAGAATTAGGCATTCAGGCATGTATTCATCATATATCTGAGAAAAGAAAATGAAGGACCCATAGTGAAGCCCGTAATGATAGATAAAAAAACTTTTATTGTAGTAACTTACAGTTGAACCTTAAAACAGCATGCATCAATGATAGGAACAAACGGCTGCAGCAATCAGCGTACGGATGTCAGCCTGCCTAAAGTTTGAAAGCAGGCTATAAAATTTTCCAACAACAAAATCCGATCGCGTCAATTCCGACCATGTGTGGACAATTCCGACGCACAAAGTGCCATGCATGCTCAGAAGAAATTCCGAGACGGAACAGCTCGGTCTGGTAAAATTAGCGTTCAAAATAGATATAGCACTTTCGTCAGGCTGCAGTGTTTAAAATTGTTTAATGCAGCGCACTCTCTTCTTCTTTATAATGTGAGAAGAATGAAGTTGTTTTGCTGCTCATATTCACACAGAGTTCTTACAAACTTCTTTCTTTATTATTTATCATGATTTCATCAATATACTTTGATTTGTCACATCTGTCAAAAAATATATATGTTTTTTTTTTTTGGGTTTGTATTTTTTTTTTACTCAAGAATATTTTTGGTGTGTTTTGTGTGTCAAGTTACCACAACACGATTATTATCTTGTCTTATTTCATCTCAAGGAGATTGTTTGGTGTTGGTGTCTCTTGTTAATTTCACATTGTATGTTTGAAATGTACCTGCCTCCTCACAAACAAACTGTCCTTTTTGAAGGAAAACACACGTAGGCGAGTATAATTGAAACAAAAATTCCTTTATTAAGGGATCAGAACCAAACAAAGAGGGAGGCAACGCTGGATAAACATCAGAAATTGGTGAAGCCTTTGGCCCCCAGGGCACACATCAATTATTTTACAGCAAAATTGGTGGCCCGAGGAGTCCATATCTAAGGGAGTGCAGTCTGGTCCAGAAGTCCCAGAGATCATGATAGCAGCAGATGACATGTATGTCCCCAGGCTGTGGTCATACAAGAGGCTGCATCTTTTGTCAGACCAGACTGAACTCAGGCCATCACTCTCTTGTCTTTCTTCCACGCTTCCTTCCCAGCTGTGGCTCTGGAGTTGGAGGTGTGGCAGGAAGAGGAGTAGGACCTGGAGGAGGAGGACCATGGGGTGAGCTCACAAATGTGGGTTTCACATGTGAGTTGGCCCCTCAACCCCTTATCTAGAGCTTCCAAAATTAAAAACTCACATAAGAGGCCTTCCTAAATAGGCCTATTGCAGCCTCCTCCAGGTTACTCCTCTTCCTGCCACTTTTTCTTTGAAGGTGGAGGGGAGGGACCTGGGTATCGGGCAGCCTGCTTTGCCAGGCCACCTCCTGGCTGAGACTTCCCTGTGTATGAAAAAGGGACATCGTTTTAGTTTTTGGTTCATCGATCACAATCATAAATTAGTACTCCAAACTAGCATATGTTTAACATCATTGATTGGACAACCAGAAATATTTTGAAGAATGCTATACCTGGCTCAAGCTGGGCTCCTCCACATGTTGCTGCCTGGAAGGCCCAGGTTGGACATCAGAAGCCTCAGATGGGGGGGAAGGAAGCGTGGAAGGAAGAGTGGAGAGTGCTGGCCTGGGTTTAGTCTGACCTGCCAGAAAATGCAGTCTGTCACAGTACCACAGCCTGGGGACATAAATGTCATCTTCAGCTCCTGATCTCTGGGAATCCTGGACCTTCCTGTGCTCCCTTAGATAAGTGCTCCTCATGCCACCAATTAGGATCTTCAAATAGGTGATGTCTGCCGAGGGGATCACCGGCTTCACAAATTGCAGCAAATTATCCAGCGCTGCCTTCCTCTTTGTTTGGTTCTTATAATCAGGGTGGTTCACCTGCCACAGACAAGGCAGCTCCCTGAACATATCTATGAAGATTGTCATAAGGTCCTGATCATTGACTAGATCCATTTTCACTTCAAGACACAACACAAGACAAACCCTAATGTCAGGCTAAAGTCTCCTAATCTTGTCACAATACAGGCCTCAGTCTAGAAGCAATATAGGCCCAATTTTAAATCTTATCTTCGTTATCACGATCGGCGCCTCCCATACTCCTTCCTCCGCTCACAGATTGTACGTACTACGCACGCGTGTTACGCTTTATATACACTGCGCATGCGTCAAACTCCACCCACCCCTGACCTTCTTTCTAGTCTAATCCCCGCCCCTTCTCATTCGGCGCAGTGGGGAAGAGCACATGGCGGAGACAGAGCAGGTGTCTGATAATTACACCAACGAGGAGGAGGAAAGCCCAGAACCAGAAATGTCCGATCCCGGAAGAGACGATTTAAGGCCTCAAATATGTCCTTTGGGGAGATGTTGGAGATGGTCGACATACTGAAGAGGGCCGTCTATGACGGACAGTATGGACCTTACCCCAACCCCAATGTCAGAAAGGCCAAGATCATGGCGAAAGTAGTCAAAAGTCTGCAGAAGAATTTTGGGGTCCCACGATCCAAGGATCAACTCAGGAAGCGGTGGTCGGACCTCAAATTAAGGGAGCACGAGCAGTACAGAAGGATCAGGAGAGTGCTGAAAAAAAGTAAGTAGGTGCCCTGTGTTCCTATTCTTTATGTTTATTACGTTCGTGCTGCTCCATGTGCTTTTCTTTACTGTTGTACAGTTTAAAATGGCAACTTTCATGTTCATGGGCACATTGTTCGTTCGTATGAAACATTGTTCGTTCAGCATAGAAAACCCCATTGTTTTGGCCATATGCATTTGAATACCTTTTTTCTGGCCAACTTCTCTTCAAATAATTTTGTTGTGTAGATGGGTTGTTAACTAGAATGTAATGCAAACTAGATTCTGTGTAAGGAGAGGACACTCAGCAGCTGTTTACACATCTGGACACTGGAGCACTAGTGTGGGACAACAGAACACCCTTTTTATTAGGGGTCCCACACAGGTGCTCCAGTGTATACTATAGGGGTGTCTCCATCTGTTAAGCTTGTACAAAACAGGTAAATATTCAAGCTTGACAAAGGAAAAAAATATTTATTCATCTTGTAACTCTGACCAAACAGACAATTGTACCCCACTTCCAAGCAATGTTTCATATTCCTATTTCTGCCATCAAATATCTGTGTGCTAAGTATACCTATTTTTTTTACATAGGGGAGAAAAGACTTGGAGGACACCCCTCATCAGAGGAGACCACAGACCCCCCACCTCTGGAAGAAGGGGAAATCCACCAAAGCCAAGCAGAGCAGGAGGAGGAAGACGTGGTGGAAATAGTCACCACAACAGGTGAGTGTCTTTGACTACAGGCTCAGGTAAGAGATGGATGCCGGCAGATTTATAATACATGGTGTGTTTTTTGTTTTTTTTTTGTAGGTGATCGTGATGCTGTGGATCCAGGTCATTTCACCAGTGAGAGTGCCCAGATCCTGATCGGGGAGATCATGGGGTGTAATAGAGACTTGGAAAACATCCAGAAAAACATCAATGAGGTTAAAAACAAAATGAAGAACATCATTGATGTTTTAGGGAGAGTTTAAAAGACCTCCAAATCCCTTCCTTTTTTGTGGTATTTGTAATCGAAGAATTTGTAACGTTTTTTGACATTTTATAGAAAAGCCAAATTTTGAAGATGCACACAGTGTGTCAACATGTGTTCTCTGCCATCACTGGAGATCAATGTAGGCGTTTTGGGGGTGCAACTCCTTCCTCAATAATAAAGTAGCTGTGAGGAAGGGGTTGCACCCACAAAACACGTCCCTTGATCCCCCGTGATGGCAGCTAGCACATGTTGATATTCGGCAATTTGTGTGCATCTTCAAAATTTGGCTTTTCCAGGGGTGACTTCACCCCATCTGAATGCAATATCAAACACAGTTTATAAATACTCATGTCTGATATTGCCTTCAATTCCTACAAAAGTTGAACTTTGTAAGTTCCATATTTGTGTATTTCTTGTTTGTTTGAAACATTCCTGTTTTACCTTAAATGGACATTTCTACTTTTATTAATGTGACCCAAAAAATTGTTATACAACAAACATGTTGATTTGTTTTAAAAACCTTTTATAAATGCACATGTGATTGTGCTGGTATTAAAAAGATTGATAGAATGTGTGGATTATTGTTTCAATGCTCCTTACATTTTGTGGTGGAAAAATTGTGGTTTTCAGTGACAATGGTGGTTATTTCCTAAGGGCAAATCCACTTTACACTACAAGTGCAGTCTCAAGTGCACTTGTAGTGCAAAGTGGATTTTACTTTAGTAAATAAAACCCAACAGTGCTTTTTTATGTTACACAATCATGCCATTTTCAGGACTTCCCACATTTCTGTCAGGGTCAGCTAAGAGAAACACAAGCAGTAAATGTCACCAAAGATTTTAGTAGTTAAAATGCTTTTTTAATTTTAAAAATGTATCATACATTGTCTGGCATATTGATGGCCCCCTTACCCGCAAAGTATTCAAGGTATCTTAGACGGACCTCGCGGACACTCAGGGGGGGCAAGCCAGGACGACCAGGCTCAAGCGCTGTCAGGGTTGTTTCAGTTCCAGGAATTCTGGCCTCAGGCCCAACTGAGGCAGCATAGTTGGCAGAATTTTGCCTTAAAAAGTTGTGGAGAACACAACACGCCAGGATTATATGATTCAGTTTATACTCCACCATGTGTATGGGTGTAAGAAATAGGCGGAACCGGCTGGCCATGATTCCAAATGTGTTCTCCACCACTTTTCTGGCTCTGGCCAGCCAGTAATTAAAAACCCTCTGGTCTGGGGTGATGGTCCTCATAGGGAATGGCCGCATAAGATGGTCCCCCAGCGCAAACGCTTCATCTGCAACGAAGACGAGTGGGAGTCCTTCCACATTGTCTTCTGGAGGTGGCAAGTCCAAGCTGCCATTCTGTAGATGCCTGTAGAACTCTGTCTGGGCGATGACTCCACCATCGGACATCCAGCTGTTCTTCCCCATGTCCACATCCAAGAACTCATAAGTAGCCGACACCACCGCCAACATCACAATACTATTAAACCCCTTGTAGTTGTAATAGTATGACCCCGAGTTGAGTGGTGGGAAAATGTGGACGTGTTTCCCATCAATTGCCCCTCCGCAGTTAGGAAAGTCCCACCGCTGGACAAAGTGGAGGCCACAGTCTGCTATTCCTGTGGCGTGGAAGGAAACCGTGGAGTCAAACAAGAAAAGAAAATTAATCATTTTGCACATAAACATGGAAAGCAGATTAGACACAAACATTCTTGGCCAACATCAGTATAACATTTATTTTAGGGAGTATTTAAAGACAAAGGTATGAGGTCCACCTATCAGATTCCCCCCCCCCCCCATGGGCCATTTGCTAAATTTTATGGGGGGAGATATGTTTGGGACAGGTAACCCTCTCCATTTCATTGAGAGATGAATGCCTAAATAATGTGTATTACTTTGGCCAGCCCCTCCTTACTTTACACTATTGGTAGCCCACTGGACATGTAAGAAGTGTCATAATACAAAGAGATAAATACACACTGTACAAATGGAAGCACATTTTTACATTCTGCTATTACCTATCAAGATAATAATAGGATACAAAAACTTTAAACTGTACCATTTGTAAGTATTCAGGCAGGCCCTTGCACTACATGCTTTGGGGAATTCATTCATAAATATAACCACTAAAGAGGTGGGTATAGTGTGGATGGGTTTGCCAAAGTCAGCAGATAGAGGATTGGTATCAGCTGAGTTAGCAGTTGGGGGGGGGGGGGGTTCCAAATGATTTTGGAACACAAAAAAAAGCCTCTGGCACTCTGCCAGAATTTCAAACACACATCACAAATTTCTACATTTTAGGGGGTTTTTAGGGTAAAGCACTACTATGGAACTGACAAAATACATTGTTAATAGACTACACAAGGTGAATATAGGCCCAGGAGAGCATGCTGGGGAGGTAAGTGAAGGCAAATATGTATGAAGGACAAAAAAAAAACCTAAAATTCCAGCATGCATGAGGACAAAGGGGACATTCACAGCATATTACAATCATGGTAATTAGGGAATGAGGAAAGAAATACAATACATTAGCAAACATTCTATACAATAAAATGTGATATTAAAGGATAAAAATCTCATCTTAATATAATCCTTCTGCAGGACCTGAATGATGGCAGAACAGGTCTCCGGGATTATGATCCCCAGAGCCTGGGGGGAGATGCCTGTCGAGAACTTGAGGTCCTGCAGGCTTCTCCCAGTCACCAAGTACCACAGGGTGGCGACTAGCCTCTGCTCCGCAGTGATGGCTTGCCTCATGCAGGTATACTGCCTGTTGATATAGGGGGTCAGCAAAGCCAACAAACAGTGAAATACGGGGTCCGTCATCCGGAGAAAGTTCCTGAAATCATCAGGATTATTCTCACGGATCTCACGGAGCAAAGGCACATGACAGAACTGGTCACGTTGGAGCAACCAATTTTTGGTCCATGAACTCATCCCCACCCTGTTCATGGACTGGACTTGTGTCAAGGTAAGGACCCCAACACCAAGCCCCCTCACAGCACGAACTCTGTGAGGAGTACGTATATGCAACATGGCTAGAAAACGGTCACCTGCTCAGAACGAAGTAACAGAACGCACTGAAGAAAAGCAAGGCCTGTGAAGAGCGACCTGAAAAACCGTAACAAACGAACAAGAACACAATGACAGAGTCACGCGTAACTCGCTGCACGCACTGAAGACCAGATACAAACCCACAAGCACAAACTGAACAGCAGAAAATGATCTGAAAACCACGAGTCTGAAAAAGCGCAAATCATCTCTCACCAAACTTTTACTTACACGAGATTAGCAAAAGGAGCCCAAAGGGTGCCGCGCTTGGTTCTGAACTGCCCTTTTATAGTCTCATCATACATGGTGTACGTGACCGCGTTCTTGGCGATCGGAAATTCCAACAACTTTGTGCGACTGTGTGTATGCAAAACAAGTTTGAGCCAACATCTGTCGGAAAAAATCCATGGATTTTGTTGTCGGAATGTCCGATCAATGTCCGACCGTGTGTACGGGGCATAACTGTGGGGGGGGGTGGGTTATGTGTGACACGACACTGATCACCGCTCCCGATTACAAGGAGAAGTGATCAGTGTCCTGTCACTAGGCAGAATGGGGAAATGCTTGTTTACATCAGCATTTCCCCGTTCTTCCTCTCCGTGAAACGATCGCAGGTATCCCCGCGGACATCGAGTCTGCGGGACCCGCGGTCAGACTTACAGAGCTATCGCTATCCAGACCTCGCGAGATCACGTACAGTTATGTGATTTCGTGCAGCGGAGCCAACCTGTCGCAGTATAACTGCGGTGGCTGATCTGCAAGCAGTTAATTTCACCTATAATATTTTTCTAGCAAAGTTTATACACTGCTGTACAGGCCAAAAAGCAATGTTTTGTGTGCCGAATTTCACAAAGGAACATTTTGCCAGCACTTTGCCACTGGCAATGTTAGTGATTACAAAACTACTTTTTTCCCACAAGATGGAGTTAGGCCTGGTTTAGCTAATGACTGGCTTACACAGAAGAAGTCTGGGAGAGGTAGTTTGGAGGAGGATAGTAGCCATAACTCCATAACTAACCTTTGGCAGCAACTGCAATACCCACATAAACCTTCATATAAAAAGGAAAGCCTAGGAAAGAGTTGGGGAGAGCACCAACCAAGGCAGGAAAGGAGTAGAGGTGCTGTGTTATGCAGAATTCTCTGGACGTTGATGAGATTAGAGCCAGGAGGTGGAACCAGATAGCATCTGCAGTATCAACGGTTTGGGGACTATCCCATGATGCTGTGGTGATCCAGGACACCACCGCTCAGAACTGATGAGAAGGCTGATGTTGCTGTCATTACTGTGCTGCAGAATAAGGGGGGCTCCCCACTGTGTAGTTAACCCATCCCCACAAGTGGACTGTTAAGGCGGGAGTTAGTGAGAGGGTCACAGACCCACCATTAAGTTTCATTTACTTGGAAACAACTTACAATCAAAGTCCCCTCATACCTGCTGCTGTGCAAATTGCCAAGCCTTTGTGGGAAGAGCTCTATACCACCCAGAAGTACTGTATGTCCTATATTCCAGAGTACTGACATTGTTCTTGCTTTCATTTCAGACTGCTATCACTGCATACATCTTAGCTACCAGCCATTGCATCTGGGCCTGGTTCCTTTTCTACTTATTTGCTTCAAAGGAGTTCCCTTCTTCTACTAAGTCCAACATCCATAATATACTGCTATTATACCCTATCTATTGATGCATTTTCATCACCTTATGCGCCAACAGACCTAATGGGCCCCAACGTAGGCAGCAGAAGATCCACTACAAAGACTTGCCAGTTCACTCTGGCAGAACCACATTAACTATAAGTCTAAACTTGGGAGGCCTAAACCTAGCCTCTTTGTTTGAGAGCTCTCAAGTGACATAGTTTTCCATGTTGTTTTTCACACTTTGGGTCACTTGAGGTGTATCATCTCCTGCAGAGAGCTACTGCTTATGCTCTTGAGGTCACAGCATAAGCTGAAATTCGATTTTCCATATGCACCCCTGAGGGGTGAGGTATACAGTTATTGTTGTGCTTATGTTTATTGACATCCACGTGCCAATCTGCTCTGTTATACTTTATGACTCTAATCTGCTAATACAGTCTGCTTATCTCTTAAAGGGTTGTGTGTATAATTTATGTGGGCCCACAGACAAAATATTATGGTGGTGTCAGTGAGGGTGAGACCTCACAAAGTGCTGTACAAGAGCAGAGGACCCAAATTACCAGCAGCTCCTGGGGGGAAGTTTAAAGGTGGAAATAAGGCTGATATAAAAAGCATTAATGCAGTTCTGTATACTTTAATCCATGGATTTTTTCTGATGGATGTTGGCTCAAACTTGTCTTGCATACACACGGTCAAACAAAGTTGTCGGAAAATCCGATCGTTCTGAACGCGGTGACGTAAAACACGTACGTCAGGGCTATAAACGGGGCAGTAGCCAATAGCTTTCGTCTCTTAATTTATTCTGAGCATGCGTGGCACTTTGTGCGTCGGATTTGTGGAATTCCGATGGAAAATGTGTGATGGAGCCCACACACAGTCGGAAGTTCTGACAACAAGGTCCTATCACACATTTTCCATCGGAAAATCCGACCGTGTGTACGGGGCATTACTGTGAAGAAACCTTTCTGAATTTGGAGATGAAATCTCTTTTCCTCTAGGCGTAAAGGGTGCCCCCTTGTCCTCTGTGTTGACTGTAAAGTGAATAACTCAACACCAGGTTCACTATATGGACCCCTTATATATTTGTACATCTTGATTATATCCCCCCTTAAACTCCTCTTCTCAAAAGAGAATAAATTCAGTTCCTCTAATCTTTCCTCATAGCTGAGCTCCTCCATGCCTCTTATCAGTTTGGTTGCCCTTCTCTGCACTTTCTCCAGTTCCCAATATCCTTTTTGAGAACTGGTGCCCAAAACGGAACTGCATATTCCAGATGAGGTCTTACTAATGATTTGTACAGGGGCAAAATTATATTGCTCTCTCTCGAGTCCATACCTCGCTTAATACAAGAAAGGACTTTGCTCGCTTTGGAAACTGCAGCTTGGCAGTGCATGTTATTATTTAGCTTATGATCTACCAAAACTCCCAGATTCTTCTCCACTATGGATTCTCCCAGTTGTAATCCCCCTAGTATGTATGATGCATGCATATTCTTAGCACCCAAGTGCATAACTTTACATTTATTAACATTAAACCTCATCTGCCACACATTCACCCAATTAGACAGTGCATTGAGGTCAGCTTGTAAATTGGAGACATCCTGTAAGGACGTTATTCCACTGCATAGTTTGGTGTTATCTGCAAAGACTGAAATGGTACTTTTAATCCCAGACCCTATATAATTTATAAAGATATTAAAATGCAAGGGTCCCAACACTGAACCTTAGGGTACACCACTGATAACCTTAGACCATTCAGAGTAAGAATCCTTAACCACTACTCTCTAGTTCTGCCTTTAAGTCAGTTTTCTATCCATTTACAAACTGATCTTTTTCAAGCCTGTAGACTTTACACTACACATTAGCCGTGTGTGGGGAGCTGTGTCAAACGCTTTTGCAAAATCAAAGTATACAACGTCCACATCCACCCCTCTGTACAAGGTTTTACTTACCTCTTCATAAAAATAAATCAAATTTGTTTGACAACTTCTGTCTTTTGTGAACCCATGCTGTATGTTGCTTAAAATATTTTTTTACAGAAAGAACTCATCTATGTGGTCTTTTATTAACTGCTTCAGCCCCGGAAGATTTTACCCCCTTCCTGACCAGAGCACTTTTTGTGATTCGGCACTGCGTTGATTTAACTGACAATTGCGCAGTCATGCGATGTTGCACCCAAACTAAATTGATGTCCTTTTTTTCCCCACAAATAGGGCTTTCTTTTGGTGATATTTGATCACCTCTGCGGTTTTTATTTTTTGCGCTATAAACAAAAAATAGCAACAATTTTTAAAAAAACGCAATATTTTTTACTTTTTGCTATAATAAATATCCCCCAAAAATATATAAAAAAACTAATTTTTTCCTCAGTTTAGGCCGATATGTATTCTTCTACATATTTTTGGTAAAAAATCGCAATAAGCGTATATTGATTGGTTTGCGCAAAAGTTATAGCATCTACAAAATAGGGGATAGTTTTATGGCATTTTTATTATTAATTTTTTTTATTAGTAATTGCGGCGATCTACAATTTTTATTGGGACTGCGACATTATGGCGGACACATTGGACACTTTTGACACTATTTTGGGACCATTTTCATTTATACAGCGATCAGTGCTATAAAAATGCACTGATTACTTGGTAAATGACACAAGCAGGGAAGGCGTTAACCGCTAGGGGCAATGAAGGGGTTACGTGTGTCCTAGGGAGTTATTCTAACTGTGGGGGGGATGGGCTTCCACTCACATGACAGCGATCACTGCTCCAGATGAAAGGAAGCAGTAATCTCTGTCATGTCACAAGGCAGAACGAGGAAATGCCTGGTTTACATAGGCACTTCCTCATTATGCGGCTCCGAGACACGATCGTCGGGAGACTGGCGGACATCGAGTCTGCGGGTCCCGCGGGCACGGTCATGCTGTACATGGCAGGCGCGCGTGCGCCCGCTAGCCCCATCATTTAAAGGGGACATACAGGTAGGGCAAGTGATTAAACTCTCCAGTATCTTCCCGACTATAGAAGTTAAACTAACAGATCTATAGTTACTTGGTAAAGACTTTGTTCCCTTTTTAAATATAGGCACCGCATTGGCCCTACGCCAATCCAGTGGTACCATTCCCGTCATTAATGAGTCCCTAAAAATTAGAAACGGTGGCTTTGAAATGATAGAGCTCAATTCTTTTAGGATCCGTGAGTGGATGCCATCTGGTCCAGGTGCTTTATCGACCTTTAGTCTGTTTAAATATTTCTGGACCATATCACTTTTGAGCCATTGTGGATCATTTGGGGCTGTATCAATACCATCCCCAGTATGGATTTGAGCTCCCCCATGCTCCTTTGTATACATAGAACTGAAGAATGTATTTAATAATTTTGCCTTTTCTTTGTCCCCAGTCACCCACTCTAGATTATTTTGGGCCTACATGCTCAGACCTGACCTTTTTACTATTAATATATTTGAATAATTTTATGGGGTTTGTCCTACTATCTTTTGCAATCTGTTGTTCGTTTTGAATTTTTGCGTCCTTGGTTTCCTTTTTACATATTCTGTTATATTCTTTGTAACATTTAAACGACAAAAGTGTTCCTTTATTTTTTATATTTTTTTAAAAGCTCTTTTCTTTATTTATTGTTTATAGCTTTTTTAACTTTGGCCGTGAGCCACATAGGTTTTCTTTTTAGCCTTTTAAACTTATTGCCCACGGGAATATACTTTGCAGTGAGTTCACAAACAGTCTTTTTGAAGAATTCCCATTTCTGTTCTGTGTTTATCGATGCCAATATTCCCTCCCAGTCTAAGTCCTGGAGAGCAGCCCTCATCCTTGGAAAATTTGCTCTCTTACAGTTAAGTGTTTTTATCATTCCCGTATGTGTTTTTTGCTTACAGCTAATATCAAATGAAATCATGTTATGGTCACTGCTACCCAGATGTTCCTTTATATGAACATTAGTAATAAGCTCTGCATGGTTTGCAATTACCAGGTCCAACAGAGCATCATTCCTAGTTGGGGCCTCAATAAACTGGACCATAAAATTGTCCTGTAATAGGTTTATAAATGTTTGCCCTTTAACTGATCCAGCAGTGCCACTACTTCAGTCAATTTCTGGGTAGTTAAAATCCCCCATTATTATCACCGTCCCAGCCCTTGCAGCCCTTTCCATCTGTGCAAAGAGCTGAATCTCCACCTCCTCATTAACATTGGGTGGTCTATAACAAACTCCAATGATTAACTTTGAACTACACACATCTGCTGTATATGCAGTTCTACCCATAATGCTTTAGCCACATCACACTCTCCATCAATTGAGTCCTCATTCACTCACTTTGAGATCACTTCTCACACAGAGACAGACCCCGCCACCTTTCCTTTTTACCCTGACTCTCCGAAAGTGTGCATAGCTAAGAATATTAATAGCCCAGTCATGTGAGGAATGAAGCCAAGTTTCAGCAATATCGATTACATCATAGCTCTCCTAGTGCACCAGTGCTTCCAACTCACCTATTTTGCTTGGCCCCTCAATTCTAGTTTAAATACTCCTCCAACCTTCCCATAAACCTCTCCCCCAGCACAGCAGACCCCCTTCCATTCAGGTGCAAACCATCTTTAACATATAGGTTGCACCCCAATGAAAAGTCAGCCCAGTGCTCTAGAAACCCAAACCCTTCCTTCTCACACCAGATCTTAAGCCATGCATTCGGCTCTCTAATCTCCCCCTGCTTTTCCTGTGTTGCGCATGGCACAGGCAATATTTCAGAGAATATTACCTTGAAGGTTCTTCCCTTCAACTTGCAGCCTACTTCTTTAAATTGATTTTTAAGGAACCTCCATCTGCCATATATTCTGTCATTGGTTCCAACATGGACCAAGACAACCGGGTAATGCCCAGCCCCTCCCAGTAATTTCTCAACCCGGTCCACCACATGCCGAACCCTGGAACCAGGGAGACAGCAAACCAGTTGGTTGAGGAGATCCTGGCGACAAATTATTCTATCAGTTCTTCTGATTATAGAATTCCCTATTACCACCAACTGTCTAGGCCTACCTGCACTCCCTTCACTACCCCTACTAGATGGGCTGCTCACCCAGCTGTTAGGGGTAGCAGTGACATCCAGGGTTTGCCACCTCTGTGTTTGCCACCTCCACATCTTTACTCAAGTTGGCAAATTCTTTTGATGCACAAACACAGGACTGGCTTCCTTTTTCTGTGAACCCCTTCCACTCCCTCTAACTACATTAACCCATCTTCCTACCTGATAATCCTGACTTGCCCCTCCACCCTCCACATCAACCCTACTGACCACCTTCTCAGCAAGCAGAGGGCCCCTATACAACAGAGGCCAGAGAGGGGCAGGGAGAAGCAGTACAAGGAGTCAACCAGGTTTGCTACAGAGCATGCTGATAGCAGGAGAGAGCAGAGAAATAGAGAGAAGAGTCAAAAGCCTGCTGCTTCTTTTGATTCTCAAGAAGATTTCCTCCCTTGGCAGCCAGGGCTGTGTGGTGTGGCAAAGCTGTGTATGTCTCACTACTGGATAGACAGAAATACAAATCCTCTGGAAGATAAAACAGCTCTTTTATTTGTATTTCACCTGTGCATGTACTGTGCTATTTGTCCTTTCAGCCAATAGTTCTTGTATTACAGCAAACTTTCTAGGCCTTGTTTAGGGTGTTGTCCTCTTCTCTCTCCCTGTATAGTACCTGATTTAAAGAAAGGAAGAAATATAGAAGGTACCAAGGCTTCAGGACATCCATTCGGATCCTGGTTAATTTATCAACAAGTTGCTTACCTGGAATAAGTGATGTATAAAAAGTCTGAACTCCTAGTCCTATGCTTGTGCAAGGTACATACCTCATTAGGATTAGGATGATCACCCCACCGTCTGGACCTTTTCAAAATAACTAAGCTGCCATGTTTCTTTTTTCACTCTAAAATGTTTAAGGCCTTAAGATTTTTGACAAGTAAGGAAGAGTAAATATATAATCTTGGATCATACATCTTGGATGTATATATAACTCTTTGCACAGCAATATTTTATTAGTTCAAAAATCACCTTCTTTACTGCCTGGAGATTATATCAATAAAAAAATAAACCTTTCTATTCATGCAAGCTAATGAATTATGTATATGCTAGAGAACCAGATCAAGGCAATAAGTTCATCTGTAGGCATTCCATTTTTCTTTATTCTGGTATTAAGATATAGGCAACCATTAATGATTAAACTAGGTCTTACTCTCTTTGATTTAAATTGGACATTTATTTCATTTTAATGGATCATTTGATATTTTATCTAGATTCCTCTTGGAAAGAAAATCATAGAAAAAAACAGACAGGAAAGGAAGGCAGGCGGTAATAGTGCTATATAAAAAAACAATGTTATGATAAAAGATTATTCCCTTAAAGGTTTACATATATTCAAATCCAATAGATTGATTTAAAAGCCTTTCTTTACACCATTGGGAACTTTACCACTTGAAATGTATTAGCTAAAAGACATCTTCAAAGCCACATATTTTTGCTTTATTGTTTGAGGCGTTTGTGTAATGGTACACATTAGGGATGGGTGAAAGGTTCGGCCCGAGCATAAGTTCGGGCCGAACTTTGGTTGTTCAGATTTTCTGCGAACACCGAACAATATGCGGTGTTTGGGGCAAATTCGAAAGTTAAAGTTTATAGGAGATTAACATGAAAAATCAAAAGTGTTCATTTTAAAGGCATATAGGCAAGTTATTGTCATAAAAAGTGTTTAGGGACCCTGGGTCCTGCTCCAGGGGACATGTATCAATGCAAAAAATTATAAATCTATCAATAGATCCGCGCTTCAGACTATTTAACAACTGCAGCCCCCCTATGTAAATAGGGAACACCTCGGTGATACCCCAAAAAGGTTAAAATCAAAATATAGGGAATGGCGCTGTGTTAGAACAAAAAGTGTAACTGTAGAATTGACAAGTGCTCTAGTGCATGATACAATTGCTTCTTAAAAGTACAAAAATATATAGTTTATAATATAAGACTCCCAACAATCAATATATATTATTATAAAGTGATAACTCCTTATTTAGTGGCAGAGGGAATTGTCAGCTATGTATGCAAGCAATAACAATCCCATCCAATAGTTTATAATATAAAACTCCCAAAAATCAATATATATTATTATAAAGTGATAACTCCTTATTTAGTGGCAGAGGGAATTGTCAAATATGTATGCAAGCAGTAACAATCCCATCCAATGGGCAAACTCAAACTTTAAATTATCACCATTATATAGCATGTGTTGACAATGGCATATATAGATCCACTAATTAGTAAATGTAAAGTGACAAGTGCCAGATGGTGCTATGTATAAAAAACCATTGTGCAATAATGTGCAAAAAAACATTAAAAATTGTAAATCATTATTTATTTATAAAATCCTCAACCTTATATCAAAAAAAGTCCCATATACTATTTAGTGCAAAATGTTCGTAGCAGTAATGCAATGTGCCATGCACCAAATTCCCATAGAAATCATGCAAAAGGTTCTCCTTTGGTAGTAAAGAGCCGTGCAGTAATTATTGGCAATCTCCCCCCAGTGTGATTGCACTCACCGGAGCACTCTACCCCTGCAGGGGTATGAGCGTATGATGTTAATCCTGTTAATCTCTCCGGTTATATAGGTGCCGGTATCCTTCCACGTATTCCAATCCAGATCAGCCACTCGTATAGAGGGAGGTGGGGACTCACTGTCCCTTGTTGTAATGCAGGTCCCAGCTGGACATCCACTTTGATGTTTTAAATAATAAAAGGTTCCACATAGCATGATTCTGTTTATAATTAATTCATTTATTAGTGTTAAACAGTCCAGTCATATAAGACTGAATCCACACTACCAGGTAAAAAACACTTTAAAAATAGTGTTCCCAGAGAGGAGAAAAAAATGCAAAAAAATGTTTTAAAAATGGAAGTTTTTTCGAGAGCAGTGATATTAATAATGCTTAAAGTGAAACAATAAAAGTGAAATATTCCTTTAAATTTCGTACCTGGGGGGTGTCTTTAGTATGCCTGTAAAGTGGCACATTTTTCCTGTGTTTAGAACAGTCCCTGCACAAAATGATATTTCCAAAGGAAAAAAGTCTTTTAAAAGTACTCGCGGCTATAATGAATTGTTGGTCCCGGCAATACAGATAAAAGTCATTGAAAAAAACGGCATGGGATCCCCCCCAGTCCATTACCAGGCCCTTTGGGGGGAACTCCGAACCAAAATTTAAAAAAAAAATTGCGTGGGGGTCCCTGCAAAATTCCATACCAGGCCCTTCAGGTCTGGTATGGATATTAAGGGGAATCCTGCGCCAATTTTTTTTTTTAAATGGAGTAGGGGTCACCCTCAAAATCTGGTATGGATTTTAAGGGGAACCCTGCACCAAAATAAAAAAAATGGCCAGCTCTTTTCCTGTCTGCTGTTACCTTTGAATTTGTTGTGAACCTTCCAAATAATGTCCAGAATTTATTCCTGTTCATAAAATAAATGACGTGAGGGTCCCCCCAAGAATCCATACCAGACCCTTATCTGACCACGCAACCTGGCAGGCCGCAGGAAAAGAGGGGGGATGAGAGAGCGCCCCCCCACCTCCTGAACCGTACCAGGCCACATGCCCTCAACATGGGCAGGGTGCTTTGGGGTAGCCCCCCCAAAGCGAGAGAAGAAAGTGAATGGACTTTGTGGGACATTTTAATTTTTTTATTTTTTAATAAAGGACTTGTTCCAAATTGTGTCTTGTGGTTTTTTAACATTTTGACACTTTTTTGTGAAATGGTACAGGTACAGGTACAATGTACCCGTTACCGTTTCAAACGTTTCAAACGGGGGGCGGGATCTGGGGGTCCCCTTGTTAAAGGGGGCTTCCAGATTCCGATAAGCCCCCTGCCCACAGATCCCCATAACTACTGGGCAAGGGTTATGGGGATGAAGCCCTTGTTCCCATCAACATGGGGATAAGGTGCTTTGGGGGCTACCCCAAAGCACCCTCCCCATGTTGAGGACATGTGGCCTGGTACGGTTCAGGAGGGGGGGCTCTCTCTCATCCCCCCTCTTTTCCTGCGGCCTGCCAGGTTGCGTTCTCAGATAAGGGTCTACGTATGGATTTTGAGGGGTTCCCCTTAATATCCTTACCAGACCTGAAGGCCTGGTATGGAATTTGGAGGGGCCCCCACGCAATTTTTTTTTTTAATTTTGGTTCGGGGTTCCCCTTAATATTAATACCAGACCCAAAGGGGCCTGGTAATGGACTAGGGGGATCCCATGCCGTTTTCTTCAATGACTTTTATCTGTATTGCTGGGACCCGACAATTCATTATAGCCGCCAGTACTTTTAAATTACTTTTTTCCTTTAGAAATGTCATTTTGTGCAGGGACTGTTCTAAACAGGGGAAAAATGCGCCACTTTACAGGCATACTATAGACACCCCCCAGGTACGAAATTTAAAGGAATATGTCACTTTTATTGTTTTACTTTAAGCATTATTAAAATCACTGCTCAAAACATTATTAAAATCACTGCTCCTGAAAAAACGGCTTTTTTTAAAACTTTTTTTTGCATTGATACATGTCCCCTGGGACAGGACCCGGGTCCCCAAACACTTTTTAAGACAATAACTTGCATATAAGCCTTTAAAATGAGCACTTTGATTATTCATGTTGGTGTCCCATAGACTTTAACGGTGTTCGCGCATTCCAAATTTTTTGCCTGTTCGGTATGTTCTGTTGCAAGCCGAACCGGGGGGGTGTTCAGCCCATCCCTAGTACACACTATTAATAATAAGAAAGCTATATAGGCCCTAGCTCATTAATACCTAGTTTAACTCTACCCCTACCATTTAGCTGTCGTGATGACAGATACATTTAGTCAAGTACCCCATTTACTGGCAAAATAGAAGTATAGTATTTCATTCATGTTATTGTAGTCAATAAACTAATTTGCCTTCATACAACATTTTCCCCGTGGGTTGTTAAATATGACATATATCCAGACAACTATAAAACCTCTTTGGCTCAATTGTGTGTTTATTCTGTATTGTTAAAGGTATTGTTAAAGGATATCTCCACCTTCACTAAACATTTGTTGTAACAAATATAACTATAAAAAAAAGCAATTTCTTTCCATTCAAAGTTAAACCCCAGGCTGATATAAAAGACACAAATTAATAAAGCTCTGTAATCAATAATACATTCATACATTTATTTTTTAATACAAGCATAGTAAGTAATGACTTGGTGGGGGGGGGGGGTAAGGAGTAGCATCAAGATGTGATCAGGTGTGCTGCACTGCAAGGAGAAAGCTGATAGGAGAAAAGAGCAGAGTGATATAGCTCATTGTTACCCTTATTGCAGAAAAAACAGAAGAAATACCCAACTCAGCCACACAGGATTATACTGTGTAATTCTCAAGAATGAATAGACAAAAATACAATTCCTTTTAGCAGGTAAAAAAAGTTCAAATATATGTATTTAATTTTTGAACCGAGAGGCTTCCCTGTGCATTGTGAACACAGGACGCCATTGAGAGGACGCTTTGCAAATTCAAAGCCTTCTCTGATTGGATGGAGAGGTGTGCCAGTGACATCAGGACCTCCACCTTGTCCAATCAGAGAATGTATTGCATTCATTGAGAAGATGCAAAGCATTCTCTGCATGTTCCTGACAACCTCTTGGGTCCACGATACAGCAGAACAGTCGCTCAGCATGGGACTGGAAGCTAGTGGACATCACTGTAGTAGTGGTACCTACTGCAGTGATTTCCAGCTTCCAGGGGTTCTGCCAGGTATGGTATTTTCATAGCTGGACCAGTGTAACCATATAAAAATATCCATACCTGGAATTCATATTTAAATAGGGGTTAATATGAACACATTTTATTACATTTTTTTTAGCTGGTAAGGTTGCTTTACCTGATATCATATGGAGATCTAATGTCACCCCCATCACGTACTTTGTAACCATAGTCTTGTACATTATACTTCTCAATGTAACTTTTGAACAGTGTCTGGAACACTGTACAGATGCTCTATTTTATACATTTTTTTTCTGAAACTAAACCCTTGCATCAGAATCATTGCTGGATTTACCCAAAAGTATCCAGTGTTGGCCAAATCTAGTGTATATTGGGATTTTTATGGTGCCAAAACACAATCTTTCTTTTTATAAAAAAAAAAATAATTCATATACATTAAAATTATATTAAAAAAAATACATTCTCTATATCCACTTCAACCCCAGAAGATTTTACCTCCTTCCTGACCAGACTTTTTACAATTTGGCACTGCGTTGCTTTAACTGACAATTGCACGGTCTCGCAATGCTGTACACAAACAAAAATTGTGTCCATTTTTTCCCACAAATAGAACTTTCTTTAGGTGGTATTTGATCACCTCTGCGTTTTTTTTATTTTTTGTGCTATAAACAAAAAAAGAGTGACAATTTTGAGAAAGAACAATATCTTTTACTTTTTGTTATAATAAACATCCACCAATTTAAAAAAAAAAAAAACAAATTTCGTCATCAGTTTAGACCAATATGTATTCTTCTACATATTTTTGGTAAAAAAAATTGCAATAAGCGTATATTGATTGGTTTGCGCAAAAGTTATAGCATCTACAAACTATGGGAAAGATTTATGGCATTTTTATGCCATTTTTTTTTATTTGTATTTTTTTACTAGTAATGGCAGTGATCTGCATTTTTTAGCGGTATTGCAACATTGCGACGAACAGATCAGATACTTTTGACTCATTTTAGGGACCATTGACATTTATAGAGCGATCAGTGCTATAAATATGCACTGATTACTGTATAAATGTCACTGGCAGGGAAGGGGTTAACACTAGGGGGCGATCAAGGGGTTAACTATGACTTCCATCACTGTGTTCTAACTGTGTGGGGATGGGACTAACTAGGAGAGATGACAGATATAGGAACACACGATCTGTCTTCTCTCCCCTGACAGCACAGGGATTTGTGTGTTTACACACACAAATCCCCGTGCTGGCTCTCGTGCACGCGATCACATTGGGTATCCCGCTGTGCAGCAGGCACGCGCGGGCTTCTGGTGCCGCTCGCACGCCCTCTGGTGGCTCTCCTGGGCAAAGCCGTATATACATGGGATTTCACCCAGGAGAGCCATTCTGCCACAGCATATCTGTGTGAGCTGGTCGGGAACTGGATATACAGCAAAACATTACAGTTGGTTGTTTCTTCTGCATAGGCTACACTGTTGTTTCATCTACATGTTTCACCGATAACAGCTTCTTCTTGAGGAGTGTCACCAAAATCTTTCTATATAAGCCAAGTATTTGTCTATCAATAGGACTTCTTGCTTCTAACTAATGTGGTCGTTACTGGCTTTTTGCACTTAGGATCCAAGGCAGCACTTAGACAACCATAGAAGGAGCAGTATAGTCCCAGTATTGCTGTATGTTAATAGCAGTTATCCCTATAGGAAAAGGGAAGAGAGGAGGGAGGTGCCAAACTTGCCCAACACATGACACTGTGTTTTGGCTATCATGATGGTGTCTTCATGGCTCCAGCGTATATTGCAAACAGCATATAACGTGTGTGGTTTATCATGATAGCGTCTCCATGGCTCCAGCCTTGCAAACAGCATATAATCTGTGTGGGTTATCATGATGGCTCTCCATAACTCCAGCCATAATAAAAAGATTGTGTTTTGGCACCATAAAAATCCCAATATACTATGACTGGAATGAAACAATATACTTTAAGGGATGTGGTGTAGAGAAAAGTCTTAGACCCTAATGCTCCGTACACACGATCAGATTTTCTGACAACAAATATTGGATGTGAGCTTGTTTGCTGAAAGTCCGACTGTGTGTATGCTCCATTGAACTTTTGTTGTCGGACTTTCCTCCAACAAATTTTGGCTAGCAGGTTCTCAAATTTTCCGCCAACAAATGTTTGTTGTCGGACTTTCCGATTGTGCGTACACAAGTCCGTCAGGCAAAAGTCCACGCATGCTCGGAATCAAGTACGAGCCGGAGATATAACTAGCGTTTGTAATGGAGATATCATGTACGTCTTGTACATCACTACATTTGTGATTGTTGGGCAACATTTTGCAAGACAAGTTGGAGCCAACATCCTCCGAACAAAAATCCACAGTTTTGTTGTCGGAAAGTCTGATCGTGTGTACGGGGCATAAGAGTCACTTCCTAATTCAGCAAACATTTAAAGACAAGTCTACTGTAGGTGAAAAGCATAAATAAAAATTAAATTCTTAGTTTTGAGTTGTTCAATTCTCATGTGTTTTAAGTACCTTTGTTTTAAGTAGCTGTAGAAAATTCATCCTAGCTTGCATAACTGCACTTCAGCAAGCTTGGGCTGTAAGGCTAGGTTCACACTGCTGCGAATTTTATTGCGAATTTGAGCCGCTGCGATCGCTCAAATTCGCAAGTCATTTTAATAACATTGTTTTCCATGAGTGCTGTTCACATCAATGCGTTGCGAATTTAACCTGCGTAAAAAAAGGGTCCTGTCCGAGTTTGATCCGTGTGCGATGCGAATTCAGCTCCATAGATTGCAAAATTTGCTGTAGAATCGCAAGAACACACAAAGAATTCGCAATGCAAATTCGCAACGCAATCGGATCAAAATCGCGCTAAATTGGCACTGCAGCAGTGTGAACCTAGCCTAATGTTTTATCAAAAGTGTCACGTGTGTATTCCTTTAAGTGAAATATGTATGGCAGTTATTACCACTCCTGTGGGTTAAAGTGACTGGTGATTTAAACATGAGAAGCATAATGAGTGCAATAAATCGCATCCAAGGTGTCTAGTGCTATATTCCCTCAAAAGGAAAAAACAGTATTAACCACTGCTAAGAGCATGAAGCGGTCTGTGTCTAAACACTAGAAAACACAAAGTTGCAATAAATACATCACACGTGACATGCAAAAAATTCTAAAGTGTCTAGTGCTAAATAAATAAATATTAAAATGTTGTTCTACAAACGTTGCAAATAACAAAGTGACAAGTGCCCTATGAAGAGGTCACTCTGAAAAGTGCTAAACACACGTGCCATGCAAATGGTTCTATGATAGTAAACAGTTCATATGGGTAAGTCCCCGGTGCACTATAAGTGAAAAAAGGCGTCCTTTGTGGGATTCCTCAAAGCATACATCAGGTGTTAATCCAGTGCTGGTGTCTCGCGTTGTGATTGTGCAGAGACTCACCAGCTGTATATCCCCTGCAGGGGTAACGAGTAGTCACAGTATGTGCCACTGTGCAGCAGTACTTGGCAAGACCAGGACCAGGATGATATCATAAGGACATAAGAAGAAAGGATTCCATAGTGTGAAACCGTTTAAAACCACTATTTATTAGGTCAGATAAAAAGGGTACTCACATTGTAATGGAAAAAATGAGCGGTGTACAATGCTTACAAAGATGTTCCTAAGCGTCAGCTTTGCAGGGAGATGTCAGCAAGGCGTTCAGTCAAAGGCCACGCCCTACGTACGTTTCGTCACTCGGACTTCTACGGGAGCGTGGTCCCTGCATCGTCTCCCCTATCTTTATATGCTGTGCGGTCCTTAGTGCACCTGTGTTCCAGCGGCCATATTTGGTATGTGTTTGTGTTCCAGTGGCCATGTTTTTGTGTGTCGGCGGCCATTTTCCCTGGGACAATGCAGACCGAAGCCCGCAGCCCCATACCAGCGGCCATGTTTTTGTGTGTCGGCGGCCATTTTCCCTGGGACAATGCAGACCAAAGCCCGCAGCCCCAATGAAGTGATTAAATCCCCGTGGAACAGCCTGATACAGCGCTGGTTTCCTGGTGATACCTTACTAATATATGGGTCCATTGCATGTGTGTCACAGTAGTAACTATTACGTTATTTATGCACAATTCTCCCGCACAGAATATAGGTGTGTAGTAAATGGTTTGCCCTTACTTAGGAAACCTAGACAATAGTAATATAAACAACAGTAATATACTAAACCATATTAAAAATATTAAAATTGTGGTTCTACAAAATTAATGACATGACATATATCCTAGCAATACGATATACAAACAGGCAAATAGTTATATTTAAAATGCTAAAAAAAGCTAAAAATTAAAAAAAAAAAAAAATTTAATTAAGAAGATATATATAAAAATAGATAAAAATATGTTTAAAATTATGTGAAAAAGCGAGACAAGAAAATCATGTACCAGTTATAATCAGACAGGTAGTAGGTGTATGTTAGAATACTAAAAGTATTTTGAATAACTTGTTAGCCAATAAGGGGAGCATTATCATCAAAGAGAGGAGCATTATCATTAAAAAAGAGATAAGGAGCGTTTATCATCAGAAAAGGGGGGTTTCTTATAAAAGGCGTTCAGTAATTGGTAAGAAAACAATTGAGATCCACATCTATGTTCATTCCAGACGGTTGAAGTGTGTCTAGCTGGAAGATCCATCTGGTCTCATTTTGTGACACCTTTGTTTTCTTGTTGTCACCCCTCCAGTGTCCTTTAATTTTGTCAATTCCGTAAAAAAGCATACCACTGGGGTCCCTATTGTGATGATCTCTAAAATGTCTGGATACGCTATGTTTTTTAAAACCGTTCTTTATGTTTGTGACGTGTTCTCTAATTCTAATGTGCAGTTTTCTGGTAGTGCGTCCCACATACTGTTTACGGCAATCAACGATAAAAGCCTAATGGAGGAGTGGTATAGATTCTTCAATGACAGCGAAAACGCTTTATTACGCAAAATAATCGTACGAAGACAATATAAGCTGAAAAACATTGAATCAGAAATCCTACAAATTAGAGATCAGCTGATACCATTCCTTGATTCAAGGGAATACAAAGACAAGGACAACACCTTACAAGAAATAGTCAAAAAGTACGACAATGAGATACAACTAAAGAAACAAAAGAAATTTAGAAGAGACGTACTAGACTATAAGAATCAACATGTCTATAAGTGGCAAACGGATGAGACATATGTGGAAGAAGACCACAACACTTCAATGATGGAGGAAGCTGATGATAGCTCAACAGAAGAAGATGCACCAACATGGCAAGAGACAAACACCATAACTAACAGGACACAAAGGGAATCATTAGGACAGGCGCCAACATCTGAAAACGTTAGGCGAGGGAATAGTCCTGAATATAGGAGAAATAGACAATATGAAACGTATGACAACAGAAGACAACAACAAGAAAACATACCTTTCACACCAAGAACACCGAGGTACAGAAACAGATACTCACCTTTGAGGTATGAACAAGAATATACCCCTTATGTAGAACCCCAACAGAGAAGGGTTTTTTTTCCCAGGGAATATCGCGGAAGACCACCGGCCTACAGACAAAGAATGTCACCATACAGAAGAGAAAGAGATCCCCAAGGATGGAGACCTTTCAGGATCCCAGACAGGAATTCCAGCAAGCATCCAAGATCATGGTGGAACCCAAGGGTGACAAGAAATGTAGATACAAGAATAAGAAACAGAACTCAAGAGGGCACACAATGGGAAGAGAGAACGAATCAGGGGTACAGAATACCGAGAGGAGGAAGAGAAAACGGACAAGAGGAAAGAGAGGAGGGGCAAAGAAAAAGAAGAAGAGAGTACTAGGCGGAGGCATTTTTAATCTTAGTGAAGCTACTTTCAACGAAAACGAAATGAGAGTACTCGATTTGGGATTAAAATATGCACCAGAGAAAAGTCTGGATCCCTTCGAAGTATTCATAGATTTGCAAAAATTCGTTAGGAAGTTGAACATTAGAAAATTTTTTGCAATAAAAGGAGAACAAGAACCACAAAAAGAAAATGAAGATTCAATATACAAACATTCGAAACTGAAAAACAATTCCACATTTAATCCCAATACCCAGCAAAATGAGAGCCTGATAACCTTCAAAAAAATGGTGGAACAAGACATCAGGAAGATGAACCCAAGAAAAACTAAATCGAGAGTTTGGAAAACTATCAAAGGAATAGAAAAGAAAAAGAATATCGTTATACGGCCAGCAGACAAAGGGGGAGGCCTAGTTATATTAAATAAACAGGATTACGAGCTAGAGATGGGAAAACTACTCAACATCCCAAACACATATAAAAAACTGAAGGGTAACCCAAAGGTGGAATATCACAAGAAATTAAAAGCCTATATACATAAAGGGGAGAAAAAAGGAATTCTAAACAAAAAAGAAGCCAGATACCTGATCCCAGAGACAGCAAAAACTCCCGTGATCTACTATGTCCCAAAAATCCACAAGAGCCAAACCAACCCGCCAGGAAGACCTATAATAAGTGGCATCAATGGCCTGTTTTCAAGACTAGGGGCCTATCTGGACGGATATTTACAGCCATTGGTCACTAGGGGCAAATCATACCTAAGAGACAGCAAACAGTTGATTACTGAGCTTAAAAATCTAAACGTCAAAGAAGAAGATATACTCGTAACAATCGATATCAACTCATTATACACCAATATTGTACAAACAGATGGCATTAATGGAGCAGAATGGGCCCTATACCAACAGACAGACCTCAAAGAAGAACAAATCAAATTCCTCCTAGAAGGACTTAAATTAGCAATGAGCCACAACTATTTTTGGCACAAGGGAGACTACTACACTCAAGTGAAAGGGGTAGCCATGGGGGCTAAATACGCCCCGAGCATTGCTAATCTATTACTCAATAAGTGGGAAGAAGAACAAATTTACAGTACCAACAGAAGTCATCTGAAATTTTATCGACGATATATAGATGACATTGTAATTATCTGGGGTGGTACTGAGGAAGAGTTACAAATGTTTTTTGACGAATTAAACCATAACATTTATGGTTTATCCTTTTCTGGGAACTGGAGCAGGCGTAACATTAACTACCTCGACCTCCAGATATTTAAAGAAGATGGACACCTTAGCACAAAGACGCACTTTAAAGATACAGACAGAAATGGCTACATCCCCACTAGTAGTTGCCATCACCCAAAGTGGATTGGAAACATCCCTAAGGGACAGTTCATGCGGATACGCAGAAATTGTAGTAACATAACTGACTTTGAGGAACAAACAAATAATTTGATCAAGCGATTTGTGGATAAAGGATACAAAAAGAGGGATTTGCTGACATTAAAAGAACAAATAAAGAATATGGATAGACATAAGTTAATGGAAGCAACACAGAACACCCACAAGCGGGATAAAAACAAATCCTTGGGTCTTGCTTTTCTGACTGGATATAACACACAATACAGATCAATAGAATCAATTGTCAAAAAACACTGGCCCATTTTACAGTCAGACCAAGTTTTAAAAACAATGTTACCAAAAAAACCCATCTTCATTTATAGGAAGGCTGCAACCCTTAGAAATAAACTAGTGCACAATGCACTTGACCCCCCGAAACAAATTAAAATAGGCAACAATTTAAAAGGCTTTTATAAATGTGGAAAATGTCTACCGTGTAGAGAAACCAAAAAAACAAACAAAAAAATTATGAAGTTCAAGTCCACAAGCAACGGCAAAGAGTACACAATCAGGGACCTAATAACGTGTAACAATACACACGTTACTTATGTGCTAGAATGCCCGTGCCGTAAACAGTATGTGGGACGCACTACCAGAAAACTGCACATTAGAATTAGAGAACACGTCACAAACATAAAGAACGGTTTTAAAAAACATAGCGTATCCAGACATTTTAGAGATCATCACAATAGGGACCCCAGTGGTATGCTTTTTTACGGAATTGACAAAATTAAAGGACACTGGAGGGGTGACAACAAGAAAACAAAGGTGTCACAAAATGAGACCAGATGGATCTTCCAGCTAGACACACTTCAACCGTCTGGAATGAACATAGATGTGGATCTCAATTGTTTTCTTACCAATTACTGAACGCCTTTTATAAGAAACCCCCCTTTTCTGATGATAAACGCTCCTTATCTCTTTTTTAATGATAATGCTCCTCTCTTTGATGATAATGCTCCCCTTATTGGCTAACAAGTTATTCAAAATACTTTTAGTATTCTAACATACACCTACTACCTGTCTGATTATAACTGGTACATGATTTTCTTGTCTCGCTTTTTCACATAATTTTAAACATATTTTTATCTATTTTTATATATATCTTCTTAATAAAATTTTTTTTTTTTTTTTTTTAATTTTTAGCATTTTTTAGCATTTTAAATATAACTATTTGCCTGTTTGTATATCGTATTGCTAGGATATATGTCATGTCATTAATTTTGTAGAACCACAATTTTAATATTTTTAATATGGTTTAGTATATTACTGTTGTCTATATTACTATTGTCTAGGTTTCCTAAGTAAGGGCAAACCATTTACTACACACCTATATTCTGTGCGGGAGAATTGTGCATAAATAACGTAATAGTTACTACTGTGACACACATGCAATGGACCCATATATTAGTAAGGTGTCACCAGGAAACCAGCGCTGTATCAGGCTGTTCCACGGGGATTTAATCACTTCATTGGGGCTGCGGGCTTCGGTCTGCATTGTCCCAGGGAAAATGGCCGCCGACACACAAAAACATGGCCGCTGGTATGGGGCTGCGGGCTTCGGTCTGCATTGTCCCAGGGAAAATGGCCGCCGACACACAAAAACATGGCCACTGGAACACAAACACATACCAAATATGGCCGCTGGAACACAGGTGCACTAAGGACCGCACAGCATATAAAGATAGGGGAGACGATGCAGGGACCACGCTCCCGTAGAAGTCCGAGTGACGAAACGTACGTAGGGCGTGGCCTTTGACTGAACGCCTTGCTGACATCTCCCTGCAAAGCTGATGCTTAGGAACATCTTTGTAAGCATTGTACACCGCTCATTTTTTCCATTACAATGTGAGTACCCTTTTTATCTGACCTAATAAATAGTGGTTTTAAATGGTTTCACACTATGGAATCCTTTCTTCTTATGTCCTTATGATATCATCCTGGTCCTGGTCTTGCCAAGTACTGCTGCACAGTGGCACATACTGTGACTACTCGTTACCCCTGCAGGGGATATACAGCTGGTGAGTCTCTGCACAATCACAACGCGAGACACCAGCACTGGATTAACACCTGATGTATGCTTTGAGGAATCCCACAAAGGACGCCTTTTTTCACTTATAGTGCACCGGGGACTTACCCATATGAACTGTTTACTATCATAGAACCATTTGCATGGCACGTGTGTTTAGCACTTTTCAGAGTGACCTCTTCATAGGGCACTTGTCACTTTGTTATTTGCAACGTTTGTAGAACAACATTTTAATATTTATTTATTTAGCACTAGACACTTTAGAATTTTTTGCATGTCACGTGTGATGTATTTATTGCAACTTTGTGTTTTCTAGTGTTTAGACACAGACCGCTTCATGCTCTTAGCAGTGGTTAATACTGTTTTTTCCTTTTGAGGGAATATAGCACTAGACACCTTGGATGCGATTTATTGCACTCATTATGCTTCTCATGTTTAAATCACCAGTCACTTTAACCCACAGGAGTGGTAATAACTGCCATACATATTTCACTTAAAGGAATACACACGTGACACTTTTGATAAAACTGTATATATGCAGACATTTTTTCTGCAACTTTGGGACAGCGCCACACTCACACACTTTTCTTTTTTCACTTTTTCCGCTCATTCCACCCCCTGTGGAGTCAGCGTATGTGAGGGCAGCAGTCTATCAATTTAGGAATATACTTCCCACCTAGGCTTCTAATTACACCCATTAGCGCGGACTCCCTATTTCCTCTGTTACGTCTAGCCTAATGTTACCAAATAGTTTGCTATCTCCAATCAGTGTATAGCACTTAAAAGTACAAACTGAGTAGTTACTTATCAGTGGGGGAGATTTACTACAACTGGAGAACTCAGAATATGGTACAGCTGTGCATGGTAGTCAATCAGCTTCTAACTTCAGCTTGTTCAATTAAGCATTGGCAATAAAACCTGGAAGCTGATTGGTTTCTATGCAGAGCTGCACTATATTTTTCACTCTTCAGTTTTAGTAAATCGCCCCCTATGTCTGATTTTGGTTTTAGATGTACTACTATGAAAAAAAAACGAACTTTGCACAAAGATCAACTTTACAGTGAAGAACCCCTATCTATGGTGATTAAATAGGGATTACATTTCTTCCAATTGGGGCTAGATGGGTGTCCCATCATCACTTGAGCAGTCTTAAAAGGGTGAAAAGCTTGTTGGATATTTCTTCATAATGATCCCTGATACACAGGAAACAGTAGCTTGGTCAAAAATTGATATTTCATCAATACACAAGCCTACTACAGTGATAGTTATATGTTTGCTGAGATGTAGCTTGTGTATTTTTTATTTTTTGAAAGTTGTTTTTATTGTAATTTCAAGGGAAAAAAAATATATATATATAATACAGAGCCTATTGGGCATACTCAGGCTCAGTCACACACAAACTAAAAACTAAAATAATAATAAACAACTAAACTACTGTACGCTCAAACACCTGTGCATATTATTTAAAGTATTCTTCTATTTCCACAGATACTCCACATAGCTTATTTTAATTATTCAGAAAATTAAATGAAGTACACGTTACATATACACATTCACATTCCCCCTCTCCCATAACTATTGACTGAGCAACCCAAGGAAGCCTACAAGTTCGGAGATGCCACTTGAGCCATTACAGGTATTCATCCATCAAGTCCATTGAGTCTGCATTAGTAGACAGGGATTCCGTCCAGATGTCCCATATTTTGTTTAATATAATATCAGAGATGCCCTGTTTGCTCATGCAAAACTGGGGATAAAGTGTATCCTACATCTATTTTCAATACATTTTGCACCAACATCCCACCGTATACAGTTTTCTTTTTCTTTTTTTTTTAATCTGCTGCTACATTTCTTACCTTCATGTAACAGTACTTTCTATTGTAGACTGATAGAGCTAAGCCACTGGCTCACAATTAGCCAGTGTTTCCAGCCTGCCATTTATTTGGTCTATGGGATTTCACATTTTTATAAGTAGTCCAGTGACCAACTGAAAAAAGCACACACAGCAGGCTGACAACACTGCTGCTTATTTCAAGGCAATGGCTTAGTGCTGTCAGTTTGCAACATGAAGTTTTGTTACTGGCAGGATGGATTTTAGGTTTAAATGCACTTTAATCATTTGATTTATAATACAAGAAGAATCTCCTATGTATGACTTATTATTGTCTCTATGCCTCCACTTTGTTATGTACAGTATATATTGTTAACCAAATAAGCTTTAATACCATGAATTGCATACCAAAAACTCATTTGTTGCCTTGCCCTCACATTATAAATACTTTAAAATACATTGTATGTATAAGTCATATGCAAGCACGTTTACACGATCAGTACCATTTGCTGCTGTAACGGCAGCCAGCCTTTCCGGTGAGTGTCCATTTCACAAGGGTGCGGTGGATGATTTTGGAGCACTGTATTGGATCACCTCTTATATTTTCAAGTCACCACCAAATTTCTGTGCACATCTTTGCACTGAACTATTGTGTTTTCACCTATAAGTTTATATTGCTGATCCTATCATAGGACTGTGTATTTAAATCTATATTTTCACTACATTGTTTTTTTATTGTTGATTTCCATCCACATGATTGGACTTCTATATACTGTATATATATTTTTTTCACTTTAACATTTGTTCACTTTTAACAATTTTTGGGGATTTTATTTCAATGTGCTGTCCATTTATAAAACAGTATTCTCATCTTATCGCTGTTCATTTACTTTTGGCTCTACACACTTTTTCTTAACCTCCCTGACGGTATTCCCGAGTGTGGCTCAGTGAAAGATTTCAGTACCATTAGCAGTAACCCTGAGCCACACTCGGGATTGCTTTGCAGAATCATGGTGTGGTATACTTACCCTGTCGCCAAGATCTTGTGATGTCCCCCCGCTGTGTCTGCAGGCTGTGTCCTTCACCCGATGCTCTGTGTGCCGGGCTCCATCCTCTGCGAGCATTGCGACGCATGGGGGCGGAGC
The DNA here is from genome assembly GCF_042186555.1 of Aquarana catesbeiana. Taxonomy (NCBI): domain Eukaryota; kingdom Metazoa; phylum Chordata; class Amphibia; order Anura; family Ranidae; genus Aquarana; species Aquarana catesbeiana. Next base: position 449,903,414 of record NC_133325.1, read on the forward strand.
CCAGTCTCAAATTCAAAAGTAATTTTGTAAAAAACCTACGCTCATGAGAAAACAGCCAATAAATTGAATGTTAAAAGTGCATAGTGCAGCTGCAACAAATATACTTCAAATATCAGTAAAGTGTATAAACCATAAATAAACTTAAAATGTGCGCTGGCATAAATAAAATTAAATCTGCAACAAACAAGGTTTCCTGAAAGGCCACCTGAAGCTGTAGTATATATCTTAAAATAAACCACAGTGCTGCAAAATGACAAATTACAAAATATAACACATCTCCGTGAAAGAAAATATATAAACAAAAGAAAGTAAAAAGTTCAAAAAAATGTGATTGAAAACAAAAAAAGCTTGAAAAGCGCCACATTCAGTTCGTGAGAAACGGAATTACAAGAAAAAAACGTGGGTGAAGAAGATGAACCATTCCTTTAATATATCACATCAAGGTGGGAAAAGGTAAGAGGTATAAGAACACTTCCAAGCCACCGATAGTTGTGGGAGAGTAGTAATGGCTGTACTCTTACCAAACTTGTTGGACCTCCTATGTAGCGAGGTCGTACGAGCTTGCAGATATAGCCCTCTGCAGGGACAAGTGGGAGACGATGTCCTGGTCCTCAAATTCAAAAGTACACAAAAGTGCACAAAACATAACACATACAGTACACTGTAATCTTACAGATTACATTACTGTATCAAATCATTTCACATCCCTTTTGTCCATAATGCTTTGCCCAGTGCCCTGCCTGCACTTTTATATTATATATACTGTTTTTCTGCTTGGAAACTTGAGATTGTCCATGGTACCCAAAAAGTGTCCCTTTACGTCAAAAGTGGTTTTAGACCAGCTAGAAAACAGCGATAGTAAATTAGAACACTTGAAGAATTGAGTGAAAGTGAATCAAGAGGAAATTAATTTTATTATTATTAACCACTTCAGCCCCGGAAGGATTTACCCCCTTCCTGACCAGAGCACTTTTTACAATTTGGCACTGCGTCACTTTAACTGCTAATTGCGCGGTCATGCAATACGGTACCCAAATGAAATTTGCGTCCTTTTCTTCCCATAAATAGAGCTTTCTTTTGATGGTAATTGATCACCGCTGCGGTTTTTATTTTTTGCGCCATAAACGGAAAAAGACTGAAAATTTTGAAAAAAAATGATATTTTCTACTTTTTATTATTAAAAAAATCCAATAAACTCAATTTTAGTCATACATTTAGGCCAAAATGTATTCGGCCACATGTCTTTGGTAAAAAAAAATGTCAATAAGCGTATATATTTATTGGTTTGCGCAAAAGTTATAGCGTCTACAAACTAGGGTACATTTTCTGAAATTTACACAGCTTTTAGTTTATGACTGCCTATGTCATTTCTTGAGGTGCTAAAATGGCAGGGCAGTACAAAACCCCCCAAATTACCCCATTTTGGAAAGTAGACACCCCAAGGAAATTGCTGAGAGGCATGTTGAGCCCATTGAATATTAATTTTTTCTGTCCCAAGTGATTGAATAATGACAAAAAAAAAAAAATTTACAAATTTGTCACTAAATGATATAAGGCTCACACAGGCCATGGGCATATGTGGAATTGTACCCCAAAATACATTTAGCTGCTTCTCCTGTGTACGGGGATACCACATGTGTGAGACTTTTTGGGAGCCTAGCCGCGTACGGGGCCCCAAAAACCAATCACTGCCTTCAGGATTTCTAAGGGCGTAAATTTTTGATTTCACTCCTCACTACCTATCACAGTTTTGAAGGCCATAAAATGCCCAGATGGCACAAACCCCCCCCCCAAATGACCTCATTTTGGAAAGTAGACACCCCAAGCTATTTGCTGAGAGGCATGTTGAGTCCATGGAATATTTTATATTTTGACACAAGTTGCGGGAAAGTGACAATTTTTTTTTTTTTTTTGCACAAAGTTGTCACTAAATGATATATTGCTCACACAAGCCATGGGCAAATGTGGAATTGCCCCCCAAAATACATTTGGCTGCTTCTCCTGAGTATGGGGATACCACATGTGTGGGACTTTTTGGGAGACTAGCCACGTACAGGGCCCCGAAAACCAATCACCGCCTTCAGGCTTTCTAAGGGCGTAAATTTTTTATTTCACTCTTCACTGCCTATCACAATTTCGGAGGCCATGAAATGCCCAGGTGGCACAAACACCCCCCCAAATGACCCCATAAAAGCCTTTAAAAGCCTTTACAGGTTATCACTTTAGATTTACAGAGGAGGTCTACTGCTAAAATTACTGCCCTCGATCTGACCTTCGCAGTGATACCTCACATGCATGGTGCAATTGCTGTTTACATTTGACGCCAGACCAACGCTTGCGTTCGCCTTAGCGCGAGAGCAGGGGGGGACAGGGGTGCTTTTTTTTTTTTTCTTTATTATTTTTCTGCTTTTTTATCTTATTTTTAAACTGTTCCTTTCATTTTTTTTTAATCATTTTTATTGTTATCTCAGGGAATGTAAATATCCCCTATGATAGCAATAGGTAGTGACAGGTACTCTTTTTTGAAAAAAATGGGGTCTATTAGACCCTAGATCTCTCCTCTGCCCTCAAAGCATCTGACCACACCAAGATCGGTGTGATAAAATGCTTTCCCAATTTCCCAATGGCGCTGTTTACATCCGGCGAAATCTAAGTCATGAAATGCTGGTAGCTTCTGGTTTGTTAGGCCATAGAGATGTTTGGAGCCACTCTGGTCTCTGATCAGCTTTATGGTCAGCTGGCTGAATCACCGGCTGCATTCTCATGTTCCCTGTTGAGACAGGAGAGCCAGAGAAAAACACGGAAGACGGTGGGGGGGCCCCCTCCCACTGCTTGTAAAAGCAGTCTAGAGGCTAATTAGCTTCTAGGATTGCTTTTACATGAAAGCCGACCGCTGCTGAAAAGAATGATACCAAGATGATACCTAAACCTGCAGGCATCATTCTGGTATAACCACTCAAAGTCGTGAATGGTGTACCTGAAGACAAAAAAATGGTTAACAATAAAACACAGTAAATGGTAAAGTATAAAAAATTGCATGCCTGAAAAGCAAACATGATAAAACATAATAACAATAAAATATTGCAGAATAGAATACAGTAAACAAGAGCAGAGCAATAGAGAGAGAATAGAGAGAGAGAGAACAATGAAACGACAACTATTTTTTTTTATTTTATATATTTTTTGTGTTTTTTTTTTTTTTTTACACTTTTTTTTGTAACTGTAACTTTTATAACTGTAACCATTCCAGGTTCGGGTCTCTCAAAATGCGATGGCATCTTGGGAGACCCTGTGAAAGTGTGTCCTAGTCTGTGCAATGCTGTACCCTACGCTAATACTCAACTAGTGTATGGTAGCGTTCAAAACATTCACCAATGCAAAGACCAGGATTGTCAGGACAGGAGGGAAAATAATAGTGGGTGTCACGCCTATATCCGTGCTTGCTGCAGACACGACATCTTTTTTGGGGGGTTTGTTGGGTAGGGGTACTCGAGAGGACATAAAGAAAATGCCTCTTATGCAGCCAACTGCATTTGGTTGGGGATGTGAATGGGGGAAGTACGGGTGCTGCAGAAGCGGTGGGTTCCCAATTAGGATTGGCGAAAGCAGCAGGAAGGGCACTATGGGCACGACGGGCCTGTTTGTCTTCTTCTTGGTGGCAGCGGGACACTACTTGTGCTTGCCACCTCACCAGCTTGAACTGCACTTATGGGACTCGCCACGTCACCAAGTGTTACTGCAGTGCTGGTTTGACTACAACCGGGATGTACTAGGCCGCTGGTGCTTGCCAGTTCACCAAAACGCTACAAAAAAAACTGTTAGCGATCGCAGGGATCAGGCCTGACTCTACAAATGCTGCAGTTATGCGTTTAGTGTTTTGTAAGTGACAGTGATCGATCGATACTGCACTTGGGTGGGCTGGGCTGGGCCAGGCGCAGGGGCAAAATGCAGGTGCTAGCAGGTATCTGGGCTGATCCCGCTAACACTGCGTTTTTGGGAACCCTAAACTGCTGGGGACGCTAGTACAGATCTGATCGGATCAGATATTGATCCGTTCAGATACTATACCACTAAGGGAGGTGTACGGTGCGTGCGTGGGTGTTAGCGGTACTGGCACTAACCTGACGCTGCTTGGGGCTGGTGCTTGCCAGTTCACCAAAATGCTACCAAAAAACTGTTAGTGATCGCAGGGATCGGGTCTGACTCTGCGAACGCTGCAGTTATGGGTTTAGTGTTTTGTAAGTGACAGTGATTGATTGATACTGCACTTGGGTGGGCTGGGCTGGGCTGGGCCGGGCGGAGGGGCAAAACGCAGGTGCTAGCAGGTATCTGGGCTGATCCCGCTAACACTGCGTTTTTGGGAACCCTAAACTGCTGGGGACGCTAGTATAGATCTTAAGGAGATAGAAGTGGCGCTGCCCTCTGTAATACTTAATAAATAATGCAAATAATATAATCTATACCCTAAGTTCAGATGTCTATGACATGTAGGAACTCCATCACTAAATACCGTATCCCGGTCACAAGATAGAATATCCCTATGATATGAGAAAGCCGGAAAAATTGTGATATAAAATAAAATAAAATAAATTAAAACACCTATGATGCAAAAGGTATAAAATTAGTGCTGGGTAGATTTTGTAAAAATACCCTACTGAAAAAATATAGTCTAACATGTGTTGTTGTGCTGACAAGGGTGAAACAGATAGTTCAATATTCTTTACAATAATTAAAAAAGAAACTTAAAAAAAAAGAAAGAAAATACACCCCAAAGTTCAAAAGTTTTGGGACAAAATGGCGCCAGAATGTAAACAAATTTTTTTAAAATGAATAAGAAAACATCAGTGAATTATAAGTGTCAGTGCAATATCTATTAAACCAGTCTCAAATTATAAGTGAAATAATGAAATTGGGTAGTGAATAACCCCAAGGTTCAAAAGTATTGTGACAATAAGCGCCTGCTAAGAGTAATGTGTAAGAAACTTATTATAGTGAAATATAGGGTAAACACTCCCTAAACATAAAATCCAATGCATATAACAGTCCCAAGCTTATCATGCACAAAATATAAATTCCAGTATCTTATATATCATAGCTGGTGATGGTTCATTTCTAAAAAGTTAGTTTATATATACATATACTCCATATAGAAAAATTTTCAGCCAGATGGGAAAAATAAGTACAGTGTATATATTATATATTTTTCACCCTTGAGGGCATTGCATCAGTGACTTCGCGTTTCGTCATAGGACGTTTTCAAAGATGACGAAACGCGTAAGGCGGAGTCACGCTCACACGTCATACCCAGAAGTGGAGGCTGGAACGCAAGGTGGGACGCACGCTTACAGCTCGCTTCTGGTCCCATCCTTGCATACAGCGGTGCCGGTTTCACAATTTTTCTATTAAGACTTGCTACTTTTCTATTATCACTTGCTATAGTGGACTGTTTTAAGCTCTTGTGCAATAAATATTTGACATACTTCACGAAGGAAGCCTCCTTGTGTTTCTCTTGTCTCTGGATTTCCGGAGAGTTTAACAGACAAAGGTGGTATGGAGTAACCTGGTCATATTGGAGCACATAGCTTACCCTGGAATATTTGCAAGGATCGCATCAATCAGAGTAACAGCAGCATAACAGGAGAGATCACCAACCACCCTAAGGCACCCACTCTATCGCTCGGTACCCCTGTAGGGGTGATTAATTCTGGTGAGTGGGGGAGCATTGGGGGGTGAGCACTTCAAGTCACTACCTGAATAATAAGCACAGAAGTCACTGATGCAATGCCCTCAAGGGTGAAAAATATATAATATATACACTGTACTTATTTTTCCCATCTGGCTGAAAATTTTTCTATATGGAGCATATATATATATAAACTAACTTTTTAGAAATTAACCATCACCAGCTATGATATATAAGATACTGGAATTTATATTTTGTGCATGATAAGCTTGGGACTGTTATATGCATTGGATTTTATGTTTAGGGAGTGTTTACCCTATATTTCACTATAATAAGTTTCTTACACATTACTCTTAGCAGGCGCTTATTGTCACAATACTTTTGAACCTTGGGGTTATTCACTACCCAATTTCATTATTTCACTTATAATTTGAGACTGGTTTAATAGATATTGCACTGACACTTATAATTCACTGATGTTTTCTTATTCATTTTAAAAAAATTTGTTTACATTCTGGCGCCATTTTGTCCCAAAACTTTTGAACTTTGGGGTGTATTTTCTTTCTTTTTTTTTAAGTTTCTTTTTTAATTATTGTAAAGAATATTGAACTATCTGTTTCACCCTTGTCAGCACAACAACACATGTTAGACTATATGTTTTCAGTAGGGTATTTTTACAAAATCTACCCAGCACTAATTTTATACCTTTTGCATCATAGGTGTTTTAATTTATTTTATTTTATTTTATATCACAATTTTTCCGGCTTTCTCATATCATAGGGATATTCTATCTTGTGACCGGGATACGGCATTTAGTGATGGAGTTCCTACATGTCATAGACATCTGAACTTAGGGTATAGATTATATTATTTGCATTATTTATTAAGTATTACAGAAGGCAGCGCCACTTCTATCTCCTTAATATCTATTTACTCTTGCAATTAGACCCCTAGGGGTACTAATTAGAGATAGGCAGCAGCCCTTAGATTGTCCTAAGCGCGGATTTATACATATATAGCTAGTATAGATCTGATCGGATCAGATATTGATCCGTTCAGATACTATACCACTAAGGGAGGTATATGGTGCTTGCTTGGGTGTTAGCGGTACTGGCGCTAACCTGACGCTGCCTGGGGCGACGCAGACCTTATCTGACCCTAAAACCTAACTTATATCACCGCCGGGCGATCAGGGGCTAAACTTTTATTCGGTAATAAACGGCGGGTGCCCTGACACTATAAAAAATAAACTAACTAACCAGCGTCACCCGTAACAGTTATACGGTGATCACTGATGAAAGGGTTAACTAGGGGGCAATCAAGGGGTTAAAACCTTTATTAGGTAGTATATGGGGTTCCTGACGCAATAAAACGCTGACGGCGAACCTAAATATTTACCTCCCTAACTAGCGTCACCAGTGACACTAATACAGCGATCAGAAAAATGATCGCTTAGTGACATTGGCGACGGAGGGTGATCAAGGGGTTAAAACTTTATTAGGGGGGGTTAGGGGGGTACCCTAGACCTAAAGGGGGCTAATACTAACTGCCCTACCACACTAACTGTCACAGACTGACACCAATGCAGTAATCAGAAAAAAAATAATTGCTTGGAGTCAGTGTGACGGGGGGGGGGGGGTGATTCTGCCTGCCCGTGGCATTCTGCCGACGTATATCATCGTGAGGCGGTCGGCAAGTGGTTAAATTATTATTTTTTAGGATTATTTATAGTTAGTTATTATATTATAATTTATGATTTTGTGTTTCAAACTTTAACATACCCGGGATGTCTACTAGACTCTTGTTTGGACAGATTTAAGTGTGAGGTAAACGAGAAATCCTGGACAGCCGCACTGAAAAGTAATCTTCGATCTTTATTGAAGTATAATCATAAAAATACATGCCACAGCATCACAGCATCACAAAGCAGGAAAGCTGACGCGTTTCACACTGCAGTCAGTGCTTAATCATATCTATGACTAAGCACTGACTACAGTGTGAAAAGCGTCAGTTTCCTGCTTTGTGATGCTGTGGCATGTATTTTTATGATTATACTTTAATAAAGATCGAAGATTACTTTTCAGTGCGGCTGTCCAGGATTTCTTGTTTACCTTTTAATTGCCAGCATTGCCTGCACCTGTTACTTCCAGCATGGAGAAAATGTTTGTTCCTCACAGACCTCCTTCAGAGTGGTGATATTTTTTCCCACAGATTTAAGTGTGTTATTACTAAGTATTACAAGCCTACAATATAAAACACCAAATTTCTATGCAAAACAATGTACCTCATTGAGATGCAAAAATCTGACATAATCATACTGCCAGCGTGGCTACGTACCGATTTAGGGTTTTACAAAAAAAAGAATAAATTAAGAAAAAGAAACTCTGTGAGCAAATACAGTGTGTGTTTATATATATATATATATATATATATATATATATATATATATATATATATATATATATATATATACAGTATCTCACAGAAGTGAGTACACCCCTCACATTTTTATAAATATATTATTATATCTTTTCATGTGACAACACTGAAGAAATGACACTTTGCTACAATGTAAAGTAATGAGTGTACCGCTTGTATAACAGTGTAAATTTGCTGTCCCCTCAAAATAACTCAACACAAAGCCATTAATGTCTAAATCGCTGGCAACAAAAGTGAGTACACCCTTAAGTGGAAATGGCCAAATTGGGCCCAAAGTGTTAATATTTTGTGTGGCCACCATTATTTTTCAACCCTCTTGGGCATGGAGTTCACCAGAACTTCACATGTTGCCACTGGAGTCCTCTTCCACTCTTCCATGACGACATCATGGAGCTGGTGGATGTTAGAGACCTTGTGCTTGTCCACCCTCTGTTTGAGAATGCCCCACAGGTGCTCAATAGGGTTTAGGTCTGGAGACATGGAGACATTTGCGTCCTTTTCTTCCCACAAATAGAGCTTTCTTTTGATGGTATTTGATCACCTCTGCCGTTTTTATTTTTTGCGCTATACACGGAAAAAGACCGAAAATTTTGAAAAAAAATGATATTTTCTACTTTTTGTTCTAAAAAAAATCCAATAAACTCAATTTTAGTCATACATTTAGGCCAAAATGTATTCGGCCACATGTCTTTGGTAGAAAAAATGTCAATAAGTGTATATTTATTGGTTTGCGCAAAAGTTATAGCGCCTACAAACTAGGGTACATTTTCTGGAATTTACACAGCCTTTAATTTATGACTGCCTATGTCGTTTCTTGAGGTGCTAAAATGGCAGGGCAGTACAAAACCCCCACAAATGACCCCATTCTGGAAAGTAGACACCCCAAGGAAATTGCTGAGAGGCATGTTGAGCCCATTGAATATTCATTTTTTTTGTCCCAAGTGATTGAATAATGACAAAAAAAAAAAAAATTACAAAAAGTTGTCACTAAATGATATATTGCTCACACAGGCCATGGGCATATGTGGAATTGCACCCCAAAATACATTTAGCTGCGACTTTTTGGGAGCCTAGCCGCGTACGGGGCCCCGAAAACCAATCACTGCCTTCAGGATTTCGAAGGGCGTACATTTTTGATTTTACTCCTCACTACCTATCACAGTTTTGAAGGCCATAAAATGCCCAGATGGCATAAAACCCCCCAAATGACTCCATTTTGGAAAGTAGACACCCCAAGCTATTTGCTTTGAGGCATGTTGAGTCCATGGAATGTTTTATATTTTGACACAAGTTGCGGGAAAGTGACAAATTTTTTTTTTTTTTTTTTTGCACAAAGTTGTCACTAAATGATATATTGCTCACACAGGGTATGGGCATATGTGGAATTGCACCCCAAAATACATTTAGCTGCTTCTCCTGAGTACGGGGATACCACATGTGTGGGACTTTTTGGGAGCCTAGCCGCGTACGGGGCCCCGAAAACCAATCACTGCCTTCAGGATTTCTAAGGGCGTACATTTTTGATTTTACTCCTCACTACCTATCACAGTTTCGGAGGCCATGGAATGCCCAGGTGGCACAAACCCCCCCCAAATGACCCCATTTTGGAAAGTAGACACCCCAAGCTATTTGCTGAGAGGCATGGTGAGTATTTTGCAGCTCTCATTTGTTTTTGAAAATAAAGAAAGACGAGAAAAAAAAATTTTTTTTTTCTTTTTTCAATTTTCAAAACTTTGTGACAAAAAGTGAGGTCTGCAAAATACTCACTATACCTCTCATCAAATAGCTTGGGGTGTCTACTTTCCAAAATGGGGTCATTTGGGGGGGTTTTTTGCCACCTGGGCATTCCATGGCCTCCGAAACTTGATTGGCAGTGAAGAGTGAAATCAAAAATTTACGGCCTTAGAAAGCCTGAAGGCGGTGCTTGGTTTTCGGGGTCCCGTACGCGGCTAGGCTCCCAAAAAGTCTCACACATGTGGTATCCCCGTGCTCAGGAGAAGCAACAGAATGTATTTTGGGGTGTAATTTCACATATTCCCATGGCATGTTTGAGCAATATATCATTTAGTGACAACTTTGCGCAAAAAAAAATAAAAAAAATAAAAAATTGTCTCTTTCCCGCAACTTGTGTCACAATATAAAATATTCCATGGACTCGACATGCCTCTCAGCAAATAGCTTGGGGTGTCTACTTTCCAAAATGGGGTCATTTGGGGGGGGTTTGAACTGTCCTGGCATTTTATGCACAACATTTAGAAGCTTATGTCACACATCACCCACTCTTCTAACCACTTGAAGACAAAGCCCTTTCTGACACTTTTTGATTACATAAAAAAAGAATTTTTTTTTGCAAGAAAATTACTTTGAACCCCCAAACATTATATATTTTTTTAAAGTAAATGCCCTACAGATTAAAATGGTGGGTGTTTCATTTTTTTTTTTCACACAGTATTTGCGCAGCGATTTTTCAAACGCATTTTTTGGGGAAAAAACACACTTTTTTAAATTTTACTGCACTAAAACACACTATATTGCCCAAATGTTTTATGAAATAAAAAAGATGATCTTAGGCCGAGTACATGGATACCAAACATGACATGCTTTAAAATTGCGCACAAACTAAATACATTTTTAAAAGCCTTTGAAAGCCTTTACAGGTTACCACTTTAGATTTACAGAGGAGGTCTACTGCTAAAATTACTGCCCTCGATCTGACTTCGCGGTGATACCTCACATGCATGGTGCAATTGCTGTTTACATTTGACGCCAGACCGACGCTTGCGTTCGCCTTAGCGCGAGAGCAGGGGGGACAGGGGTGCTTTTTTTTTTTTTTTTTTTTTTTTTTTTTTTTCTTTATTATTATTATTTTTTTATCTTATTTTTAAACTGTTCCTTTCATTTATTTTTTTAAATCATTTTTATTGTTATCTCAGGGAATGTAAATATACCCTATCATAGCAATAGGTAGTGACAGGTACTCTTTTTTGCAAAAATTGGGGTCTATTAGACCCTAGATCTCTCCTCTGCCCTCAAAGCATCTGACGACACCAAGATTGGTGTGATAAAATGCTTTCCCAATTTCCCAATGGCGCTGTTTACATCCGGCAAAATCTAAGTCATAAAATGCTCGTAGCTTCCAGTTTCTTAGGCCATAGAGATGTTTGGAGCCACTCTGGTCTCTGATCAGCTCTATGGTCAGCTGGCTGAATCACCGGCTGCATTCTCATGTTCCCTGTTGAGACAGGAGAGCCAGAGAAAAACACGGAAGACGTTGGGGGGGGGGGCATTCCCTCCCACTGCTTGTAAAAGCAGTCTAGAGGCTAATTAGCTGCTAAGATTGCTTTTACATGAAAGCCGATCGCTGGCTGAAAAGAATGATACCAAGATGATACCTAAACCTGCAGGCATCATTCTGGTATAACTACTCAAATTCGTGAATGGCGTACCTGAAGACAAAAAAATGGTTAACAATAAAGCACAGTAAACGGTAAGGTATAAAAAATTGCATATCTGAAAAGCAAACATGATAAAACATAACAACAATAAAACATTGCAGAATAGAATACAGTAAAAAAGAGCAGAACAATAGAGAGAGAATAGAGAGAGAGAGAGAAATAAAACGACAACTATTTTTTTTTTATCTTATATTTTTGTATGTGTTTTTTTTTTTTTTTTTTTACACTTTTTTTTGTAACTAACTTTTATAACTGTAACCGGTTCCAGGTTCGGGTCTCTCAAAATGCGATGGCATCTTGGGAGACCCTGTGAAAGTGTGCCTAGTCTGTGCAATGCTGTACCCTACGCTAATACTCAACTAGTGAATGGTAGCGTTCAAAACATTCACCAATGCAAAGACCGGGATTGTCAGGACAGGAGGGACAGGAGGGACAATAATAGCGTGTCACGCCTATACCCGCGCTTGCTGCAGACACGACATCTTTTTTGGGGGGGGTTCGCTGGGTAGGGGTACTCGGGAGGACATAAAGAAAATGCCTCTCATGCAGCCGACTGCATTTGGTTGGGGATGTGAATGGGGGAAGTACGGGCGCTGCAGAAGTGGTGGGTTCCCAATTAGGATTGGCGAATGCAGCAGGAAGGGCATTATGGGCACGACGGGCCTGTGTTTGTCTTCTTGGTGGCAGCGGGACATTACTTGTGCTTGCCACCTCACCAGCTTGAACTGCACTTATGGGACTCGCCACGTCACCAAGTGTTACTGCAGTGCGGGTTTGACTACGACCGGGGTGTACTAGGCCGCTGGTGCTTGCCAGTTCACCAAAACGCTACCAAAAAAACTGTTAGCGATCGCAGGGATCAGGCCTGACTCTGCGAACGCTGCAGTTATGCGTTTAGTGTTTTGTAATTGACAGTGATCGATCGATACTGCACTTGGGTGGGCTGGGCCGGGCGGAGGGGCAAAACGCAGGTGCTAGCAGGTATCTGGGCTGATCCCGCTAACACTGCGTATTTGGGAACCCTAAACTGCTGGGGACGCTAGTATAGATCTGAGCGGATCAGATATTGATCCGTTCAGATACTATACCACTAAGGGAGGTGTACGCTGCGTGCATGGGTGTTAGCGGTACTGGCGCTAACCTGACGCTGCCTGGGGCTGGTGCTTGCCAGTTCACCAAAACGCTACCAAGAAAACTGTTAGCGATCGCAGGGATCAGGCCTGACTCTGTGAACGCTGCAGTTATGCGTTTAGTGTTTTGTAAGTGACAGTGATCGATCGATACTGCACTTGGGTGGGCTGGGCCGGGCGGAGGGGCAAAACGCAGGTGCTAGCAGGTATCTAGGCTGATCCCGCTAACACTGCGTGTTTGGGAACCCTAAACTGCTGGGGACGCTAGTATAGATCTGATCAGATCAGATATTGATCCGTTCAGATACTATACCACTAAGGGAGGTGTACGCTGCGTGCGTGGGTGTTAGCGGTACTGGCGCTAACCTGACGCTGCCTGGGGCTGGTGCTTGCCAGTTCACCAAAACGCTACCAAGAAAACTGTTAGCGATCGCAGGGATCAGGCCTGACTCTGTGAACGCTGCAGTTATGCGTTTAGTGTTTTGTAAGTGACAGTGATCGATCGATACTGCACGTGGGTGGGCTGGGCCGGGCGGAGGGGCAAAACGCAGGTGCTAGCAGGTATCTGGGCTGATCCCACTAACACTGCGTGTTTGGGAACCCTAAACTGCTGGGGACGCTAGTATAGATCTGATCGGATCAGATATTGATCCGTTCAGATACTATACCACTAAGGGAGGTGTACGCTGCGTGCGTGTTAGCGGTACTGGCGCTAACCTGACGCTGCCTGGGGCTGGTGCTTGCCAGTTCACCAAAACACTACCAAGAAAACTGTTAGCGATCGCAGGGATCAGGCCTGACTCTGTGAACGCTGCAGTTATGCGTTTAGTGTTTTGTAAGTGACAGTGATCGATCGATACTGCACTTGGGTGGGCTGGGCCGGGCAGAGGGGAAAAATGCAGGTGCTAGCGGGTATCTGGGCTGATCCCGCTAACACTGCGTTTTTGGGAACTCTAAACTGCTGGGGACGCTAGTATAGATCTGATCGGATCAGATATTGATCCGATCAGATACTATACCACTAAGGGAGGCGTATGCTGCGTGCGTGGGTGTTAGCGGTACTGGCGCTAATCTGACACTGCCTGGGGCGACGCATATCACCGCCGGGCGATCAGGGGGCTAAACCTTTATTCGGTAATAAACGGCGGGTGCCCTGACACTATAAAAAATAAACAAACTAACCAGCGTCACCCGTAAAGGTTATACGGTGATCAGTGGTGAAAGGGTTAACTAGGGGGCAATCAAGGGGTTAAAACATTTATTAGGTAGTATATGGGGGTCCCTGTGGCTATAAAACGCTGACGGCGAACCTAAATATTTACCTCCCTAACTAGCGTCACCAGCGACACTAATACAGCGATCAGAAAAATGATCGCTTAGTGACACTGGTGACGGGGGGTGATCAAGGGGTTAAAACTTTATTAGGGGGGGTTAGGGGGGTATCCTAGACCTAAAGGGGGGTAATACTCACTGCCCTAACACTGTAACTGTCACAAACTGACACCATGCAGTAATCAAAAAAAAAAAAAAATACTGCTTGCTGTCAGTTTGTGACAGGGGGGGGGTGATTGGGGGGGGGATCGGGGGGCGATCGGGGGGGGGATCGGGGGTGTAAAGTATGCCTGGCATGTTCTACTGTGTGTGTGTGTGTGTTGTGCACTCACATGTCTTCTCTCCTCGGCGCTGGGACGGAAACTGCCAAGCCGAGGAGAGATGACATCACATCCTCTGCCTGTGTGAAACTACACACAGGCAGGGGAGGATTCCGATTGGCTGGGAGTGATCGCGAGGGGGGGGCCATGATCGGATGGTCTCCCCCTCGCCTCCCGACGCTCCCAGTCAAATGCCGACCGCCGCTGGCACCGGGGGGGGGTCCGATCGGACCCCCTGCCCGCGGGAGGCAGATCAAGTATGGGTACGTGATTCTGCCTGCCCGTGCCATTCTGCCGCCGTATATGTGCGTTAGGCGGTTAACACACTTGCTCCCCATTCACACCTGAGACCTTGTAACACTAATGAGTCACATGACACAGAGAAGGGAAAATGGCTAATTGGGCCCAATTTGGACCTTTTTACTTAGGGGTGTACTCACTTTTGTTGCCAGTGGTTTAGACATTAACAGCTGTGTGTTGAGTTATTTAGAGGGGACAGCAAATTTACACTGTTATACAAGCTGTACACTCACTACTTTACATTGCAGCAAAGTGTAATTTCTTTAGTGTTGTCACATGAAAAGATATAATAAAATATTTACAAAAATGTGAGGGGTGTACTCCTTTTTGTGAGTTACTGTATATATATATATATATATATATATATATATATATATATATATATATAAATATATATAGTGAATATGTATAATTTTTTTGGAACACTGGAGCCAAGCTTTAGGTGACATAGTTCAGTCTTCTGTACCAATTGCACATCAAACTGTAACTAAAGAACCATGCATAGGTGCTCTATAGATAAAGATGAACTGTTGCCTCAGAAAATATTTTAATACATTTCAACAGTTTTTGTAATGGCACATGTATTTATATCTTAGACTAAAACAATATTTTCGTTCTTTTGACCAATGGTGTCAAACTTGTGGCCCTGTGACCTTCAGCAGGCAGAACTGAACTACCTCAAATATATATATATATATATATATATATATATATATATATATATATATATTCGCATTCACGTAAGCCCCCCTATTCCCGATAGTAAAGATAAAAGCATTACATACAGTATATCATATAGGCCTATTATCCCTGATTAAAACCATTGCTGGCTATTGTTGCACTGCTTTATCCTCAGAATCATATTAATTCATGCCTATGCACTTGGTCTCTAGTAAATTTGGGCCTAGCTCTGCTCAAGGAAGTTGTCCTGTTGTTGGCCAATTTTACACTGCTAAGGATCTGTAGTCTCTAACTATTTATAGTAAACCACCCTCCTGTAAGCTTTGTCTCTGGTACATTTCTGCCAATTCTCCCTTATTAATAATATTCTGTTGTTGGCTAGTGATGGGCAAATCTGCTTAGGTTTGATTCTCAATGGGTTTGGTGAATCTTGTTTCAAATTCATTTAACCCAAACTTGATGATATGAAGTATATGGTTTGGCTAATGTTGTTATTAAATGCTGGCCTTTTTTAGTCATAATAGGCTAACCACTGTAAAAAAACAAAACAAAAAAAACACACACATGGGAAGCTGATTGAAAGTATGATACTCCTGTGCTATCTACTATTTGAGATAAAATTCTTATGTGCAGTAAACTTAATATTGGATAGTTGCAACCATTGATTGTGTTCCCACAATAACCAATTGAAATATAGTAAAGTGTGATGTTGCACTCACCCTTTTTAACACCAATAATACAGAAATACATTTAAGTGGAATAGTAATTAGCAAACACACGTGCTCAAATAAACAACACTATTTACACAATAATTGCTCAAAAATAAAACATTAAAAAAGTCTCTAATATTTTTCTGTGTCACAATTACTTCTTCTTCATACAACAGTTCACCACATGTTAATGTGTCCCATGCTTCCTGGTTGATGATTAATAAATCACAATTTTCCACCAAGTGTACTGTGAGTCCCACCACCTCTCATACCATACGCTCACCTCCAAACATGGACCTGTATGAGATTCAGATCTAGATGCACTTTCCCTTTAAGGTATCAATCATAGGTCTCCAGAGCGATGGTACGATAGGTAATGCTCCACTTAGGACATGCAATGCAATGACATCTGTAGTGTTATAACTGAGGTGTGTGTGGCCCTGTAAGGGATAAGATCTCCCCTTCCTCTCCTCTGCAAGTAAACTCAAATAGAAAGGGAATGGTATAGTATGTAAAAGCATTTATTTGATAAACAAAAAGTATTGCACTTACAATAAGGTTGGCTTCCCTTGCGGCTGAGTGCAGGGCACCCCTGAAGGTGGTGACAGGGAGTACTATGTCCAAAGAAGCAGGGGTTGCCAGCTGTGATAGGCTGAGTGATTAGAGGTCTGCTAGATGGTGGCTGGGGGAGAAAGATGCACTGCTGGCCAGAAGTCCCTCAGATGTACCAGAAGGGAGAGCTAGGAGCAGGGTCAGGAGCCATTAGTCATACACAGAATATCAGCCAGGAGTAAGACAGCAAGCCGGGTCATATACTGGTAAACAGGCAGCAGAGGAGTCCAGAGGAGCAAGAAAGAGGTCAAATACAGATCAGGCAGAAGCAGACTCAAGGAGCAAGCAAAGGGTCAAACCGGGAATGGAAATAAGACAAATGAAAGGCAAGCCAGGTCAGTAACAAGAAATCCAATAATAACAGAAACAGAAACTCAGGAACACACGGGGGAGCTGAAGATCATCCAGCAACTAGTGGCTGATGCTTGTGGCTTTAAATAGGCCATTGGTCGCCAGAATCTGTCACGCATTGCATTCACCCTTGCACATTAATCTTAATGGCCGTTCGTGCCCATGCGCGCATGCGCACTTGCATTGGCGAATTCCGTGTGCCAATCTGCGACTCCATTTTGTGAACTGTTCTCTGACAGTTGGTTAAAATCCACAAGATTTGCAATAAAAGTAGTTAAATTACACTCACAATGAATTGAAAGTAATCAGTGTAGTTAGAAATACCAAAAACTCCAGCAGACATCACAACAGGCTCCACCCTATGCGTTTCCTCACAACTGACATCTTCTGGGGCATGGACATCATGTTGGGTCATCATGTCTATATAGCCAGCCTTTGCCTCAGGAAATTAGGATAACCAAGCCTCATTCTGGACCAGCAGCCATCTTAGAAAGCATCGACTCAGAACTAAGCCTTGAGATAGCTTTGAGAGCATCTGACACTCACACCATGGAAAGTTAAAACCTCAAAAATCACATGGCCAAAAGTTTCATTGAATAATGGCCACCACAAAAATCACATACCGCCATCTAGTTATAAAAAAATAAAGCTTCGTTATCCTAATTTCCTGAGGAAATGACTTTTTGATTGCTTGAAGACTGATGAAGTTGACCCATATGGAGTTACAACAATTACAAAGCGTGATGTTAATCTTTATGATATGAGCATCATATCCATTTTGTAAGTAGATTTAAAAGGCTTGTAAAGTCTCATGGTTTTTCACCTCAATGCATTCAATGCATTGAGGTGAAAAACCTTCTGTGCTGCAGCTGCCCCCCAGAGCCCCCCCCCCTTTTTCTTACCTGAACCCATTCGTTCCAGAGACGGGCCGCTGTCTCTGTCCTCATTGGATAGATTGATAGCAGCGGGAGCCATTGGCTCCCGCTGCTCTCAATCAAATCCGGTGACACAAGAGCGGGGGGCGGGGCCGAGCCCTGCTGTCTGTGTCAATGGACGCAGCAGCGAGACTCATGACTGTGCCCGCACGGGTGCCCCATAGAAAGTGGCTCTCCATGGGGGCACCTGATGAAGAGTGTTTAGGAGTGCTGCTGGTGTACCCCAGAAGAGGAGCATCGGGGCCGCTCTGTGCAAAACCCTTGCACAGAGCTGGTAATGTTTGTTATTTTAAAGAAAAACAAAACAAACCTTTACAAACCTTTACAATCACTTCATGTCTCTCTTGGGTGGCGGTGGAGCACTTTGGTTGGCTACAGTCTTGGCTTTGGCTACAGTGTTTTTGAAGCCATTTTCACCATTTTATTACAAAATATTTGTTTTTAAATTATAAATCTGGCGCTGTTATATTTAAATTTATATGTGTCTATCAAAAGTTTGTGAATACTTCCCAATATCTCCAAAAATATTTTACACAAACCACTTCCAATACATATTGATCTAAACTAATGAAGAAATTCATTTTTTAAATTTTTTTGGGGGATATTTATTATAGCAAAAAATAAAACCTATTGGGTTTCTTTTAAAATTGTCACTCTTTATTTGTTTATAGCGCAAAAAATTAAAAAGGCAGAGGTGATCAAATACCACCAAAAGAAAGCTCTATTTGTGGGGGAAAAAAGTGCATACATTTTTGTACAACGTCGCATGACTGCGCAATTGTCAGTCAAAGTAACGCAGTGCCATATTGAAAAAATGGCCTGGTCAGGAAGTGGGTAAATCCTTCCGGGGCTGAACTGGTTAAATATAACAGCGCCAGACTTTATTATTTAAAAACTAATATCTGTGTGGTTCACACTTAAAGGGGCAGCAGTTATATGTAAAGTAATCAAAGTTGGCGCCTTTTTTTGTGGGTATTTAATCATTTGCTGCCCACCATATAGCAAAATGACGGCGGCAAAGTGGTTTCAATATCCTGACCGGACGTCATATGACATCCAGCAGAACAACAGCCGCCGTGCGCCTGTGGGGGTGCGCATCGCAGCGATTGGTGGTGCGGTGTGTCAGTCTGACACACCGCTACACCGATCTCGGTAAAGAGTCTCTGACGGAGACTCTTTACCATGTGATCAGCCGTGTCCAATCATGGCTGATCACAGTGTAAACAGGAAGAGCCGTTGATCAGCTTTTCCTCACTTGCGTCTGTCAGACGCGAGTAGAGGAGAGCCGATCGACTGCTCCTCTCATGGGGGGGTCTGTGCTGATTGATTATCAGCGCAACCCCCCCCAGGATGCCCACACTGGACTAACCAGGGACACCACTAGGACCACCAGGGATGTCACCACCAGGTATGTCACCCTAGACCACCAGGGATGCAATCAGTGCCCACAATGGATGCCAATCAGTGCGCACAATGAGCATCACTGATTGGCAGGCATTATTGTTTGGCACTGATTGGCATCTATCCGTACCATCAATTACTGTACATCAGTGCCACCTATCAGTGCCCATCCATGCCCATCCGTGCCACCTATCAGTGCATATCTGTGCCTCCTATCAGTGCCCATCCGTGCCACCTATCAGTGCCCATCCATGCCACCTATCAGTGCCCTTCCGTGCCGCCTATCGGTGCCCATCCGTGCCGCCTTTCAGTGCCTATCAGTGCCACCTATGTGTACCCATCAGTGCTGCATATCAGTGCCACCTATCAGTGCCCATCAGTGCCGCCTATCAGTGCACCATCAGTGACGCATATTAGTGCCCATCATCAGTGCCCATCAGTGCCGCCTCATTAGTGCCACCTCATTGGTGCCACCTCATCGGTGCCCATCAGTGCCACCTTATCAGTGCCGTCAGTGCAGCCCCATCAGTGCCATCAGTGAAGGAGAAAACTTACTTATTTACAAAGTTTTGTAACAGAAACAAAAAAAAAACATTTTCAAAATTTTCAGTCTTTTTTTTATTTGTTTAGCAGAAAATAACAATCCCAGAGGTAATCAAATACCACCAAAAGAAAGCTCTATGTGTGGGAAGAAAATGATAAAAAAACTTAGTTTGCGTACAGTGTAGCATGGCCGTGCAATTGTCATTCAAAGTGCGACAGCGCTGAAATCTGAAAATTGGTCTGGGCAGGAAGGTGTATAAGTGCCCTGTATTGAAGTGGTTAATTTTATTACAAGAGTTTTGCATCTTTGGGACATTTTATATTATATGTGTGTATGTTCAAAACTGTAGCGCAGCACATTTTGTACTAATATTTGTTGCTGTGATAAATATCATATAGTGTACTGGTGGCTCTTCCATACAAGTGTTTTTTTTGTTTTGATTCTGTCTTCCACAAGTGGGGTAACTGTCATATTGATTTTGTTTGCATGTAAAATATAGGCATGCTGACAGCTGGGCCGTGTCACGTCAGGTCTTGTCAAATGATGTCACCTGGCTCTGTCCCATACAAGTCGTCATGATACCATGTGACTTCCTGTGTGCTTTTGTACCATTGAGCTGCTTCTGTAGACTGCTTTTGAATAAATAAAGTGTTTCTTGGAAAAACAAGGGAATGCAGCCATCTGGATTTTTTACTTGTGCATGGTATGATAGGTTGTGGGACACTTGGTGGAAAATTGGGATTTATGAATTGTCAGCCAGGAAGCATGTGACACAACACAGCAAAATAACAGACTATTGATGTTGTATTTTTGAGTAATTATTTGGTGAATTATTTTGTTTATTTGAGCTGATGTACACATTTGTTCACTGATAACTATTCCACTTAAATTCATTTTTAAATTATTGGTGTTCAATAGGGTGAGCGCAACATCTCACATCTCACTATATTTCACATCTCCCTGCCATGGGGGATATGCACTAATGGAAAAAGATATTAAGGGTGAAATTGAAAATACACAAATTCTCTAGCCCCTTAATGCCTGAAGGTAAAACAAAGTTTAATGCCTAAACACAGTTTTGCAACTTTGGCATGTATTGGTAAATATCTGTACATACAGTATTATTACACCTAGTTAAAATATCCAGGTACATTATACCTAGTTTTTTTCAGGATAAATTGGGACTTCATTTGGTGGTAAGTGGTAATGGATATCTCCTCAATTTTTTATTATCAAAGGAAACCCAACACACAGAGCACCAATACCAATTTTAAAAAAAGAAAGAAACTTTTTCAAACTTAAGCTGTATATTTCTTGCCATTACCATGAACTACCACAAAAAATATATATATATAAATAAATAAATACATTTTCCGACCCATCACTGATGCCATATATGTGATTATTCTTTGTTGTTTGTACCAAAAGTAGGGCTAAGAAAACAATAGTGTACATTTGTTTTTTTTAACCACTTCAGCCCCGGAAGAATTTACCCCCTTCCTGACAGAGCACTTTTTGCGTTTCGGCACTGCGTTGCTTTAACTGACAATTGTGCGGTCGTGCGACGTGGCTCCCAAACAAAGCTGACGTCTCTTTTTTCCCCCAAATAGAGCTTTCTTTTGGTGGTATTTGATCACCTCTGTGGTTTTTATTTTTTGTGCTATAAACAAAAAAATAGCGACAATTTTGAAAAAAACATATTATTTTTTACTTTTTGCTATAATAAATATCCCTTAAAAATATATAAAAAAAACATTTTTGTTCCTCAGTTTAGGCCGATACGTATTCTTCTACATATTTTTGGTTAAAAAAATCGCAATAAGCATTTATTGATTGGTTTGCGCAAAAGTTATAGCGTCTACAAAATAGGGGATAGTTTTATGGCATTTTTTTTGATAATTTTTTTTGTACTAGTAATGGCGGCGATCAGCGATTTTTATCATGACTGCGACATTATGCGGACACATCGGACACTTTTGGTGCGATTTTGGGACTATTCACATTTATACAGCAATCAGTGCGATTAAAAATGCATTGATTACTGTGTAAATGTGACTGGCAGTGAAGGGGTTAACCACTAGGTGGCGCAGTAGGGGTTAAGTGTGTCCTAGGGAGTGATTCTGACTGTGGGGGGGAGGGGCTGTGTGTGACATGTCACTGATCAGCACTTCCGATTACAGGGAGCTGTGATCAGTGTCAGTGTCATTAGGCAGAATGGGGAGATGTATGTTTACATTAGCATCTCCCCGTTCTTCCTCACCGTGAGACGATCGCAAGTATCCCCACGGACATCGAGTCCGCGGGACCCGCGATCACGGTCACGGAGCTCCCGGCGGGAGCGCGCCCGCAAGCCCCCTCTTAAAGGGCAATGTACAGGTACATTAATCTGCCTGCACGTGCCCTTCTGCCGCAGTATATCTGCGTGAGGTGGTCGGGAAGTGGTTAAACAACTGACACTGACCTTTGACCCAGCTCTGGCCTTGAATCTTTATTATTGTTCCTTACACAGATTTTCTTTACATTAAGAGGAAAAAGATAGCCACAGTGATTACAGTACATGATCGAGAGCCAGTCCTCTTGGTTCCCAATCATTAGGAAAAGACCAGGAGTTGATGACAGCTCAATTCCAGTGCATCCAGCACAAACTCCAGTTGCTGCTTATATATGGGGTGCCCCCAAAGAAGGCCCACTTCCATGATGTGACACTGGCAAGAACTAACATTAAAACCTAGTAAATTCTGTGCTCGGTGTCATGTAAAGTAAAAAAAAGGAAATATCACGCCAAATATAACATTGAGTTACAGCAGCCTTTTAAAATATCCACAAACAACTTCTACTAAAAATTGTGGCACTATCACTTTAAAAACTACTAAACCAAACAATGTCTGTTTATTAAGCAGTGTAAAATATCCACTGCTCAGTTTTCAGGCATTCACAGTAGAGATCGTTCTCCTCTGAGTGACAGTTTATGAAGCTGTGTAAATCGCTTCTCCTTTTGTGAAGTGAAACGATCTACAAACACTTCAAACAGTGGAGAACGCCCCCTGATACTGTAATCTTGAGACATGGCGAGATTACAGTACCAGAAATTCACTGAAACACTCAAGGTGTATGTTTATTAATCACTGATAAATTATCACTGCTCAATACACAGACATTCTCAGAGGAGGCTGCCCACCTCATGCTAATAAAATAATTAGTCCCCCCACACAATATATATTTTTAAATGTATATATATATATATATATATATATATATATATATATATATATATATATATATATATATATATATATATATATATATATATATATATTATACACATAAACATGATATGTTTACTGTCTTGGGGGGTCTCTGATCGAAGAAGAAGGAAGTCAATAGTCTTCCTCCTTCCCCCTCAGTTCCCCCCGGGATTCTCTCTTCTCTCCCCGATTTGCCACGGCTTAGCTGGTGAGTCTGGAAGGGGGAATTCTGACATGTTCTCCCCCAATCATCCCTCTTTCATAAACTGCTAATGAGCTGAGATCAATGGTGATCCTCGGGATCACCGCTGTTCAATTTCCTAAACAGACACCAATGTGTGAAACAAATAGTATCCTTCAAATAAAGGTGTCCTTTTATGAAACTGAGATCAGCGGCGATCCTGAGTCTCACCGCTGATCTCAGCTCATTACCAGTTTATGAAACTGAGATAATCAGTGGAGAACATGTTCTCCGCTGATTATCTCAGCACAGTGAGAATTTGTAACTGACTGTCACAGAAACGGCCAGTTTATGAAGGTACGATCTCAGCACCTCACTGGCGATCTGTGACAGAATTCTCACTTTCTGATTCACCATTTCAGAAGTGGAGAATCAGAGTGAGAAGCCTGAAACTGGCTGAGTATTCTGGAGAAAGCAAGATAGGAAGGATAGGAATTTATAGTGTGTATATATATATATATATATATATATATACATATATATATATATATATACATATATATATATATATATATATATATATATATATATATATATATATACATATATATATATATATATATATATATATATATATATATATATATATATATATATATATATATAGATAGATATATATAGATTTTTTTTAGATGTTCACGTCTCTGGCTGGGTTCACACTTGTGCGATGCGTGAACCAGCGTGATTCCTGTGCGGGTTTTCACATCGCACCTACATTGACATCTGCGCACCACTGCGGGTGTCAATGTAAAGTTAATGACACCCCCAGATCATTTCACAGTTCGCAGTGCGAACTATGTAATGGTGCAGGAATCGGATCGCATGGGTGTTCACACCCATGCGATCCGATATCAGTGCGGACCAAATAAAGGGTCCTGTATCATTTTGGTGCAAATGCAATATGATTTAGGGCCAGTTCCCACTGCTGCGGTGTCCGAGATCGGATGTGATTCGCACCGCACTGCAGTGCAAAATCACATCCGATCTCTGTGCGATGCGATTTCAGCCATACAGATAGTATTGCTAAATTTGCATTGCCCTCGGACCAAACTCTTACAGGACCCTTTTTTTGGTCCACAGCAGAATCGGATCGCATGGGTGTTCACACCCATGTCCTAGTTTGCAGATTGCACTGCGATATGCGAACTGATTTGGGGGTGTTGTTAACTTTTAGCCCAGTTCACACTTGTGCGATGCCGGACATCGCACAGGCATCGCATGTTATTCGCAGCACACTGCCATTCACATTACATGCGATGTCTGTGCGGTGCGATATCAGCTGTACAGATAGTATGGCTGATATCGCACCGCATTCGGTGCAAACACGCACAGGACCCTTTTTTCTGTTCGGACCAGAATCGGATCGCATGTGTGTTCACACATATGCGATCCGATTCATGTCCGAACTGTCAGTTCACAGTGCGATATGCAAGCTGATCTGGGGGTGTCGTTAACAATGTATTGACACTCCCCAGCGATTCGCATATGGCAGTGTGAACAGACATGCGAGTCGGTGCGATGCGGGAACCCGCAGTGGATTCGCAGTGTTCTCGCATCGCACCAGTTTATCAATTTTTATGTTTATCTATAATGAAATATATTTTATTTTAATTTATTAATAAATATTTAGACTTGTATACTTTATTAAAATGATTTTTTTAATGATTATAAATGTATTTTGCATTTATATGAATGGTGTATAGCTGCATTACATATGTGCATTACATTCATTTACTATACACCATTCACATTTAAATAGGGACATGTATGATCTTTAAATATTGATAAAAACAATGTTTTTTTTTATAATTAGGTTAATGTATATTGTGTAGGGGGAATTTAACTTTATTATTTTATTAATATGTTGGGGAATAATGTGTGCTGATTTGTGTTAAACTTTTGTATTTTATGGTTCCTCATACTGTAATCCCGCTATATCACGCGAGATTATAGTGAGAGGAGCCATTCTCAGGAGTTCCCGGCGTTTGTAGATCGCTCCTCAACTCAACATGAGAAGCGATCTACACACTTTCATAAACAGGCACTCAGAGGAGAGCGATCTCCTCTGAGAATGCCTGAGAACTGAAAAGCGGTATTTTACCGCACTTTCATAAAAGGACACCAAAGTCCTTTAGATAAAGTCCTATGTGATCCTAATTTTGTGTGAAATCACTTCCAATATCACTGTGCAGAGTGTTACAGGATGACAGCCTTATCCACCACCAAAGGTCCTAAGCAGCTTACAAAAGGAAGAGACCTCTCAATAACAGGCAGGTCCATCTTTAATATTGATTGGACCCTGGGCAAACATTTTCTTGCCCCCCCATGCAATTTCGCTCCCCACCTGCTCTGAGACATACAATAAAAATTGCAACTAGACTCAAAATCAGTTTACTACAGCAGATCAGGCAACAATTGTGATTGGTTGCCAGGGGTTACAGCATATCATTACCGCTTACTGATTAGTTTCTAGAGGTTACTGCACATCAATACAACTCATTGATTAGTTGCTAGAGGTTACTGCACATCATTATTGCTCACTGATTGGTTGCTATTGGTTACTGTTCATCATTACCACTTACTCATTGGTTGCTAGAGGTTAACTTGTCAATCTCCATATGGGGGGGCCCCTGGACTGGAGGTAGCAGTCCCTCTATGGAGGCCCACCAAAGAAACACTGCTACTTCCAGTCCGGAAGCCCCTCTTTTGGTGACTTCTACTTTCAGTTCAGTGGCCCTATATAGTCCCCTATAGAGACTACTACCTCCAGGGGCCCCTTATATTGTAGAGAGACATAGAAAGGAAAGCCCCGGTAGTGACAAGAGTAACAGGAGTGAGGAACACTGTGCTCCCCTCCCGGCAGTGTAGGAATTAAGGTGCCTGTCCAGTGTATGCCCTGTATGTGGGTCTCACCTGAGCTAATTTGAGCCTGTGTGGCTCTCCACTCCTCCTTCACAGCAGGCAGGTGCCAGTCAGTGTGGGCACAAGGTTGCATTGGCCCTTTCTCTGAGGTAAAGGCAATGGAACTGTCACAGTGGGGCTGGGGGGTTCAAGAAAGCGGGCGACCCCAGACTCGCCGCATGTGCCAGCCCAGCAGAAGCAGTACTAACAAGCGGAAGTGAAGCTGTGCGGGGAAAGGCAGAAGACAAATGCACTCCACCATGACAGGGCTGCAGCCTGGACTAGAGGAGCAATATCGGCAAATCCGGGCGACTGTTTCTTCGGCGGCGCCTGCCTAGCACCTCCAGCTTCTTTTGGTGGAAGTGTCTGCCATTGCTAAATATACTGCGCTATACCTTCAAAGCATATATGTGAATATATGTAACAAATAATATGAAATCTGTACCTGAGTGCAATTGAGAAAAAAACACACTGATATAAAACTGAATATATATAGTCACTCCCACAAAATATATAGTGAAACAAAAATAAAAATAAAAATTACAAGTCCATAAATCAAATAAACCAATAGTCCACTAGGTAGTGGAAAGAAGCCCCTGATCGCCATTCATAGGGATCGATGTGTGGAGGGAGAGAGTAGGAAAACACCCATCAAAGTGATCCACCATGGGTGTTTTCCTACTCTCTCCCTCCACACATCGATCCCTATGAACGGCGATCAGGGGCTTCTTTCCACTACCTAGCGGACTATTGGTTTATTTGATTTATGGACTTGTAATTTTTATTTTTATTTTTGTTTCACTATATATTTTGTGGGAGTGACTATATATATATATTCAGTTTTATATCAGTGTGTTTTTTTCTCAATTGCACTCAGGTATAGAGTTCATATTATTTGTTACATATATTCACATATATGCTTTGAAGGTATAGCGCAGTTCTTTTTTCTTTTCTTTTCTTTATATTTATGTGGATATTGCACATTTGAACTGCAGCTTAGTAGCATTCACAATTTTTTGAGCGCTGTGTTTTTCTCTTCTCCAAATTCTAAATATACTGTTGGCAATGGTAACCCTGGATAGTGGGCTCAAGGGGCATCTGCTTTGGGCCCCACAACAATCATTGGGCCCGGAGAACTTTCCCCTTTTGCCCCACCCTTAAAAGACGGCCCTGATAACAGGAGGTCATTCAAGCTTGCACTTCATCATAGGGTAAAATAGGGTGCAAAATAGATTATTCACAGCAGGACCCTCCACTTCTTACAATGGCTCCAAGGACTCAATTGGACTTCATGACCCAGTAAGAAAAAAAGGACAAATCGCATGTAGTGCAATAATGTAATTCAATTGTATCCCTGTTATAAACATTTATATACTTTCAAAACTGTGACTTGACTCCAAGCAAAAATGACACTGATCCACCACGAGAAAAGCTCATATGCCACTTACCAAAGGCTGAAACCCCTTAATTTAAAGTGTTCAGATGCGCTTGCCCCTCATTATATGATGGGTCAAAGTATATCATGCGTTCCCCAGATAAGTTTTTATTCCTCCCAATTGTTTTAATCATTAACATGTATCAGGCCCCAGTTGAAATAGAAGCTAAACCGCACAAAACATAATACGTATGACTTATATTCTGTGTTTATTTCGTAAACACACATACTCACAAAGTTGTCTATTAAACCCCCAATGTCTCCCCCACCTTCTAAAGCAGCTAATCAAGCATATATCTACAGTCTACAGTGGCCCGGGAATGACAGCTGTGAACTGGAAAGTGATACACATCACTTCCCGTGTTCATTTGTTGCAGGGGAATCAGGAAATGTGTATTTCCCAATCACCTCCTAATCTCAATGTTACCACTATTTACCATGGACCTGGGTTTAGGAACAAAAAAGCCTGGGAACCACCACGGGCACTGGCAAGGGTGTCTGGCCCCTCTCACTACTCTAAAAGTGGTCACTTTTACTTACCAGCTGATTACCAGCTGAAAAAGCTATGCAGCTACAGCCATGATCTTGCTTTAACCTTTTCAAGTCCAGGGATTGTAAAATGGCTCAAGAATGTGATGTGGTTAAAGTATGGACTCCTAACTCACCCTCATCTCTCCCCATGTAGTTTCGTCAAATTACCCTATGCTTTCCCAGGAACAGCATCCATTTTACTAAAATTATAGCTGCTTTGTGCCCCCCTTTGATAGTGAGAGGTCTGGCTTAACCAAAAGACCATGTATTGGTCGTTCTAAGACTATTGGCAAAAGGCAATGCAGTACATTATATTTTTTTAAAGTTTTCCCCAATAGTGGCAAAATCAAACTACTCATCCCTACTGCTAGCTTTTTTTTAGTAAATTATATATTTTTTATAGCTTTGTAATATCAGCGGTCTCCTA
Organism: Aquarana catesbeiana; assembly: GCF_042186555.1. Lineage (NCBI taxonomy): Eukaryota > Metazoa > Chordata > Amphibia > Anura > Ranidae > Aquarana > Aquarana catesbeiana. The sequence goes on from NC_133325.1 coordinate 449,932,087, forward strand.
ATTCTTTATGAAAGTTTGATAGAAATTGGCCAGTGGCAGGACAGTTTTGCATCAATGAGAACAGGGGTGGCCTTAGTAAACTACTACCCAATTTCTTTAAATAGTACAGGGTGCCAGGGATGGGTCCTGGAAGGCAGACACTATATGTTTCCCCTCTATTTCAGTTGTGGTCTCTTTAGGGGCATGTTAAAAAGCATTTTTATTACTCAGGGGTTCTTACCCATGCAGGGTGAGGGGTTATGGGCTAGTCCAGTTGGACAGGAGAGAACCAATTTACAGTATTCTCTGGATTGGTAAGTCCTTATTTGGGACCAGGAGTGTGGAGGTTTGGAAAGACTTTGCTTGGGAAAGAACCTCCAAACCTTGATTACAGGGACATTGGGGTTAAGCCACCTCCAAGGGAGTCTTGGAAGACAGCAGGAAGGAAGCAGCACCTGTCTATGAAGAGGTATGTGAGGCAGTACACAGCTAGGAGATAGTGTGGACACCCTGTCATCTGAGACTCTGTTTGCAGCCTTTCTTCTAGCCCAAAGTGGACAAGAACCTTAACCTAAAAAAGGATTGTTGCTTGACAATTAAAGCGAAAGCACATTTAAAAAGCTAATGCAATCTACTTTCCTAATTAACAGTCTTTCTTCCTTTAGTAAATCAACTGCAAAATTTGGATAGCTCGCTAGATAGATAGATAGCTCGCTAGATAGATAGCTCGCTAGATAGATAGCTCGCTAGATAGATAGATAGATAGATAGATAGATAGATAGATAGATAGATAGATAGATAGATAGATAGATAGATAGATAGATAGATAGATAGATAGATAGATAGATAGATAGATAGATAGATAGATAGATAGATAGATAGATAGATAGACTTTTTGTTCTACACAATTTTGTAGTCTGCATTTGGAGACTTTGGATTGCCATTATTCTTACAATGCCGTCAGCACAGAAAATGTAAGTAATAAACTATTACAAAGGCTCCCTCATGTGGTTAAATGTTGCAGCATTAAAAGAAAAATCCATTCTATACAGTCATCATCAGAAAAAGGATGTATTAGATACGTTTGCCAATCTGGTAGTTCGTTGTTGTATTTATGAGCTCCTGAAGTCCCATTATGGAAGTTTAAAGATTACCAACTTTAGTTACCAACTGCTTTACTGAATGCCAATGCTGAATTTGGCTGTAATTATTTTTGATGAGGTCACAGAGTTTGTACACAATTAGGAACACAGCAACATTGTTTTGACACAAATACTCTGGAATTGCTGGAAGGTCTTTGGAGTTAATATAGTCTAAAATTAAATGTGAATGTTGGCTTCTCGAATAAAGAAGTTTATCCAAAAATAATATAAAACATTCAGATAACTACACTTATTTCTTATGTATTGCTGTGTTGTGGGGTTTTTTGTTTTTTTTTTAATTATACATGCAATGTAAAAATATGATTTTACCTTTTCCATGGCATTTAGACATAGCAGATGTATTGACAAACTTGATTTTGTACTGAAATGCATCTTCACATTTTGGCTATTTTTTAGAATAACAAAATAGTGGGTATTTATTAAAACTATGTACTAAATAAAATTATGGGGGTGATTTACTAAAACTGGAGAGTGCAAAATATTGTGCAGCTGTGCGTGGTAGCCTGGTACCCTGGTAGATATCAACTTCTAACTTCAGCTTGTTCAATTAAGCTTTGACAAAAAAAAAATGAAAGCTGGTTTCTATGCAGAGATGCACCAGATTTTGCACTCTCCAGTTTTAGTAAATCAATTATTATTATTATTATTGAATATAATTTTTTATTATTATATTATTATTTGTTATAATTATTTATAGTTATTTATAATATTATAATTTATGATTTTGTGTTTCAAACTTTATCACTGTGAAGCCCGCCCTCGTGTTTACTTTCTCTCTCTGAATGGAGGAGAGATATATGTTGTATCTCTCTCTCTTCTTGCAAAGAGCAAACTAAGCATAACTGTGTATTAAAAAAAATTATAGAAGAATTAAAGAAAAAATAATGAAAAAATATCAAGGTTTGATCTAGGTCAGTGCCAGGGTTAGTGTTTGGGTCAAGTAAAGGTCAAAAGTCAAGGTCAGGGTCAGTATATTGTTGGCAGGATTAAAAAAAAATTCTTTAAATTAGCATCAGTGTCAGTGTCAGTGTGTTTTAGGTAGATTAAAAAAAGCTAAATGCTCACTATTTTTTATGGGCTGTACTACAGGTACAAACGACAACTAACATACAAATATGTGGTATCGCTGCAATTGTTGGGAGCAGGAGAATTTTTTTGGGGGGTTTGGTTATGGTAGTAGCAAAAAATATACAGTTACATTTAAAAATATGCCATTTTTTACTATTATGGGCCAGTTTTCCTTTGATAATCAAAAAAATCTGGAGATATCCATTACCATTTACTACCAAATGAAAGACAAATTTGTCCTGAAAAAAACAAGGTTTAATCCATCTGGATGCACATAGTAGCATTAACATTTGTTTTACTCTTAGGTGTGATTAGGCTAACCTAATTCATAGCCTTTTTGTGACCAGAGGGCACTGAAACCTAGATGGCCAGGCCAAATTTAGTATTGTCTGTTACTTTACTGTAACTCTATGACTAACTTGTCAACCTAAAGTCACATTTAAATTTTTTTCTAAACGTTTTTGTTGATACATTGTTAATGGTAACACAAGATTAATACCAGAGATAAGTACATAAATAACATAAAATACAGTTTGGGTCATCTACATTTAGATATTATGTCTTAATATATGAGATGTATTTTGGGAGGAGTATCTGTTGAGGTGGTCAGAGATAGTGTCTCACTATTGGTTTTGTTACTGTGGAGCAGGAAGTGGGAAACTTCAAATTGAGGTTGAATATATTTAGGGCCACAATAAAGCTTTTTCACATTTTCTCAGATTCTTTCTTTCAAAAGTTTTGACTAGAGATAACACCATCTTTGCAAGACTTTGCTTTAAAGCATTTGGACATACACAGCTCAACTTGTTCTCATCCTCAGACAGCAATAATGAAGGAATATCTACTGCCAAATATTTTACTTAGGTTGCCGCAGCACCCACATCTACCTGAGTACAATGGTACTCAACCGAACAGTAACTGATAGGATTCTGTCACTGTTCGGCTGATAATTTTCCATCCAGCTCAGGCGATTTTAAATTGTCTTTTCTTGAGCTGGTTGGTGCTTGCAGAGCCACTCATAGCTCGAATGTCAGCTAATTCAGCAGGATAAGGCAACATTTGAGCTGTCCATGAAGGCCTTTAGTTTATCCTTGTTTTCGTTCCAATGTTTTTTTCCATAGTAGCGCTTTCATGTCTAGTATTATACATTTTTATTTTAAGCATAGCATAAGACTTTTATTTGGCACACTGTTTTAATAAATTCCCAGCTAAAGTGGTTTTTTTTTTGTTATAGACTGACAAATAAAGAAAAATCTAAATCAAATCAATATTTGGTGTGACTACCCTTTGACTTCAAACCAGCATCAGTTCTTACACTTTATGCAATTGCACAAAATCAAGGATTTTGTAGGATTAGAGTCAGGTGTATGGTTAACCAGTTATAACAAGCAGGTGCTAATGATCATCAATTTCATATGTAAGTATTAAAGAGGGATACCTGGGGCTACCCCAAATGTGCCCCTGGCAAAAAATGGAAAGGATTTTCTCACTTCCTTTCCCAGTCATACTATGTCCAATTGGTAGTGTCATTGGATTTGTATTCAACTTTAAAAATCCCTTTCTTATTTGTTTTTCCCTATCTGTCTTGTAGATATATGTGTTCATTGCATGTCATCCTATGTGGTGTGAAAGTATTTAGCTTAATATTAATTTCTATGCTTTGTTACTCTCATTAGTACGTGTCTCTATTGGCTGCAATGTATATGCACGGCTGTCACCATCCATTGCACAGTTAACCTCTGAATATTGCTTATCTTTTGCATTTCTGCATTGCTCCGTGGGATCATACGAAAGTATGACCAACTTGAAGTGTATGTTTCCCCTAGTGGCGGGCATGCGTCTCTCCGGGGGGGTACCTGTTCCATTGGAGATCCCCTTCCCACTCCTACCTGGATGATGGCCATCACACAGGCCGCTTCCCCTTCTGGTCATACGTGTGCACATACATGTGGAGAGACAGACCCGGCGTCAACCAGCCAGCAGTTGTGGACCGGGTTGGAGACATAAAAAGGCACATAGAGTTGCGTCTAGTTAGAAGGCTGAAGGCACTACATGGTAAGTCATCTCTATTGCACTATGCTTCATACCCTATACTAATTGTGAAAGCTTCAATACTAGTTTTGAAATGCACTGGATGTGGTAGCCTAAACTATAGCTTTGTTGTTTCTGTGGACTTAGACACTACATACCCACAAGTGTATCTTTGGACTAACACCTTTGCCTGTGTATGGTCCTTTATTTTTACATATACATGTATATGTACTCCTTAGGGGCTGTGAGTCCATTGTGATTGATTCCCTTGGGAGTCTCCCAACATAGTCCCTATCTGCAAGCAACTCCTTGAAAAAACTTCTTTTTAAAAAACCTGCATATCTATGAGAAGAAATTGCCTTCAGCCTTTGCCTCTAACCCCCAGGTTGCTACACTGAACATCCAGACATATTTGGTTGGTTCTCAATACATGGATAATCACTGTATTTTATTTCTTTTATCAATTTCCATTGACTCTTTGACTCTCCTCTCTATCCCTCCTTTCTTTTCCTTCCTCACTTTCATCTCTTTCTCCCTTCCTTCCTTTCCCCTCCCCCCCTTTTTCTCTCTCCCCTTTCCCTCCCCCTCTCCCTCCTTCCCTTCTTCTCCCCCTTTCCTTCCCCTTTTTTCCCCTTTGGTCCTCCCCTCGTCCTTTCCTGCCCATTCCCATCCCCCCCTGTCCCTTACCTGGTTTTCCCCGCCCCTTTTCCTCTCCCCCTTCCCCTCCTGTCCCCCCCCCCCCTTTTCTATTAATTTTTGAATTTGTTTGGGAACACATTACCTATCTTACTACTATACATGCATTTTGTAGAACCAAGTGCTCGTAGGTGTCTCCCGTGTCTGCCGTGAGGGGGACTACCCTTTAGGGTGTCTCTACCATGCAGTTTCATGTTCCATTGGTTTTCTCTGGTAAGCAATGCATGAATTTATGGATCCCCAAAATGTATGCTAATATCTTCTTACTCATTAAGCATAATTATATATATATATATATATATATATATATATATTGTCTTTCACTTCTCACTTTATGCTGTTATATTATAGATCATTTGTTATGGCTGTTTGAGATTATGTCCATCTTTGTAGATGACAATGATTAACTCCTCCTGAGGAAGCGGCCTATGCCTGAAAACATGTAGAGGACTGTGTCAAGGTTTATATTCCGGTGCCCCTCATGATCTTAGGCCTCACTTACCTCTGAAATCTCCTAAATGAACAATGCATGACTGTAACTATTGCTTGTATATAGTCCCTTCTGTAAATTTATTTTTTCTTTATTTTAATCATGTTTTTCTATCAATACATTGTTATATTTTATCATAACTTCTGCCTAATCCTTGGGTACTGAGATAATCCAATCCTCTCCATTTTTTGCCAGGGGCACATTTGGGGTAGCCCCAGGTATCCCTCTTTAATACTAACCACTATGGATGATGGTACCTGCCCCTATCTCTAGATCATTTAGATTGATGCACTCCTTCAAATTTCATATGTACAGTAAGTTGAAACACAGTCCTTAATTAAAACAGAAACAGCTGTGTAGGAGGCTCACTGGGTGAGGAACAGCCAAATTTTGCTACTAAGATGAGGTTGTGGAAGACAGTTTTATGTCACAGGTCATACACCATGGCAAGACAGAGCATAGCAACAAGAAACAAGGTAGTTATACTGCATCAGCAAGGTCTCTCCAAGGCAAAAATTTCAATACAGACTGAGGGTTTCAAAATGTGCTGTTCAATCTCTTTTAAAGAAGCACAAAGAAACACACAACGTTGAGGACCGTAGATGCAGTAGTCGCCCAACAAAACTTAATGTAGCAGGTGAAAGACACATCATGCTTACTTTTCTTCAACATTGGAAGATGTCCAGTATGGCCATTAGTGCAGAACTAGTGGAAACCAGAGGGACCCAGGTACACCCATCTACTATCTGGAGAAGTCTGGCCAGAAGTGGTCTTCCTGGAAGAATTACAGCCAAAATCCCATAATTCTGATTTGGAAACAAGGATAAATTACTTAACTACGCAAGAAGGAACTAGGGGGCAGAAAAATGGAAACAGGTGCTCCAGACTGATGAGTAAAAATTTGAAATATTTGGCTGTAGCAGAAAACGGTTTGCTCACAGAAGGGCTGGAGAGCAGTACAATAATGAGTGTAAACAGTGAAGCATAGTGGAGGTTCTTTGCAAGTTTGGCGCTGCATTTATGCAAATGGGATTTGGTCAGGATCAATGGTGTTCTCAATACTGAGAAATACAGGCAGATACTTATGCATCATGCCATACCATCAAGGAGGCGTGTGATTGGCCCCAAATTTATTCTGCAGCCGGACAATGACTGTAAACATACAGCCGATGTCATTAAGAATTATATTCAGCATAAAGAAGAATGAGTCCTGGAAATTATAGTTTGGCCCTCACAGAATCCTTATCTCAACATCATTGAGTCTGTTTTGGATTACATGAAGAGACAGAAGGATTTGAGGCAGCCTACATCCACAAAAAATCTGCGGTTAGTTCTCCAAGATGTTTGGAACAACCTACCTGCCAAGTTCCTTTAAAATTTGTGTGCAAGTGTACCTAGAAGAATTGATGCTGTTGTAAAGGCAAAGGTTGGGCACACCAAATATTGATTTGCTTTGGATTTCTCTTCTGTTCATTTACTTTTCATTTTGATAATTGATAAAAATAAAATATTAACACATCTATTTCTGAAAGCTTTCCTAATTCACAGCATTTTTTCATACCTACTTAAAACGTTTGCACAGTAATGTATATATCATACTTTTTTACATGTATGCTACCCCAAAAATGAAGATGCAATATACACTATATTACCAAAATTATTAGGACGCTTGCCTTTACATGCATGAACTTTGATGGCATCCCAGTCTTAGTCCGTAGGTTTCAATATTGAGTTGGCCCACCATTTGCAGCTATAACAGCTTCAACTCTTCTGGGAAGGCTGTCCACAAGGTTTAGGAGTGTGTCTATGGCAATGTTTGACCATTCTTCCAGAAGCGCATCTGTGAGGTCAGGCACTGATGTTGGAAAAGAAGGCCTGGCTCGCAGTCTCTGCTATTAATCATCCCAAAGGCATTCTACCGGGTTGAGGTCAGGACTCCCAGAAGAGTTGAAGCTGTTATAGCTGCAAAGGGTGGGCCAACTCAATATTGAACCCTAAGGACTAAGACTGGGAAGCCATTAAAGTTCATGTGCGTGTAAAGGCAAGCGTCACAATACTTTTGGCAATATAGTGTATGTGTGTTTATACATATTATTATTTTAAAAAAATCTACCATTAAAAGTTTTTTTTGTTTACACTTTCACTTTAAAATCTTGGTTATTCTGCCAGTTGTTCTGGGTTCCTATTAAAAACCATGACAAGCACAGATGCACAGTGTACCTGTACCTCACATTGTCAGTTTTGTGGCCACGCTTCCTATCCTCTAATTTTAGTAAGGAGGCAGTCTTCTTTACGCATACACTGTGGGGAAATTTTGATGGCAAGGCTCCAACTGGAGGACACTGTTAAAATTACAGCTGGTTCTGGAACGAAGCCCACACAATTGGGGAAGTTACTGTGTGTGGCCCCCATGCCCACTGTTTCATGCAATTCTACCCACCCACCAGTTGGCTGTGATATAATCCTGCCCACTGCCCACCTGCTGTGTTACATAAGCCCCAGATGGGGAACTTCCCCATTGTGTATGTGTCCACAGCCATACTAAATAGACATGCTCCCACCTGTGGTGAAGGGGAGCATGTTTTTCTGTCATTTCTGTCATATGACAAAAAAACAAAGATTAAAAAAAGGTAAAAAAATAAAATGTTTTCAGGGAATAAATGTGTTTTGCCCAATGTAATTATATTTGTTGTACTACAATGAGCTTTTAAACTATTGTGTTCTCAAATATTTTAATGATTTTTAAAATAATTTATTGGTCCAATTTTTACAATTATGATATTAAACAGAGGCACACTGCCATCCTAAAGCCTAACCCGATCTAGAATACTATGGGGTTGATAGTGAAATAGTGAAGCATAGTGGCGGTTCACTTTGCAAGTGCAGTTGCACTCATTTTCCCCAGAGCTTAGTGAATGTGGTGAAGCTTCACTTTATAAGGAATACCCAGTCAGGGGTAGAGAAAATAAAAAGAACAGCATTTGTGCTTGCACATGATTGTAATATTGAAATCAACAGAGCTTCACCACCTCACCAAGCTCTGGGGAAAATGAGCGCAACTGCACTTGCAAAGTGCACAGTCTATTTGCCTTTATTGAATCAACCACTATGACTTTAAAAAGTTCATTTGAACCAAGCTGTCCTCAACCAACGATTTCCTTTACTAATCAATCAGCTACATACAGTATACAGCACAGTGCTCTGGCAGCGGTACAGGGACTTCCCTTCCCATTACCAGAACAAACTGAGTAGGGTTGAGTCCTGCTCAGCCATTTATAGGAAACCTTGTATTTGTATCAGTAAATACAAGGCTTCCTCTGGCTGTGGAGAGGCAGTGGATGCTGTTGCCCTCTCCAACTCAGCCAATTGGAGGAAGCCTTGTATTCATTCACTTAACAAAAATACTACTTATGTTTTGCTGAGCAGCATGCAGCCTGACTCAATCCTGTTTCAGGAATAGGGTGGGAGGTCCCTGTACCGCTGCCAGAACACATTGTTGTATACTGTACTACAGTACATACATCTTCTGCCTTGACAAGTAGAGGAAATAGTGTATTTGGGTCAGCTAGATCCAATTGAACTATTTAGAGTCAAATTATTTCAAGAGTTAGGCTTTAAAGTGGTAGTAAAAGCTATAGATGTTTTCCTCATTGCTTTCTCTGCATTAAGGTTAAAAACCTTCTGTTGTCAGTCAAGCCCCCCCAAATACTTACATGAACCCAGTCTCAATCCAGCGCTGTGACCGAGTGCAGCAGCGCTGCTCTCTCTCTCTCCCTCCTCACTGGACTCAGTGGGAGCAGCAGCAGCCATTGGCTGTGCTGAGAGTGAATAAGGCTCACGCAGCCTAGAGCTGTACACATCTCCCCATTCAATTGCATACAAAGACAGCTCTTCCCTGCCTGCCTGCCTGCTCTGTACAACTACATCCTCCGTACAACCCCTGACCTCCTGGGACCCCCTCCCCACCGTACACCCGGACGCACACCATGCTCCCAGCCCGTAAACAATCATCTTTCAGCAGATGGAGAAGTATGGGGCCGGGCTGGCTCTGGAGCTCCGGGGCTGAGGATGAAGTCACAGCCCGAGGAGGAGGTGTCTGCTACCGGGGGGACTCCAAGCCTCCGCCATCACCATCACCATCACTGGGGCCCGGGAGACCGGAGATCAGCCAGATACATGGAGGAGGAGGAGGAGACTGCCACCGCACACACCTGACAGCCCTACTGCCATCTCTATCATACAATGTACTGGCGTTGCTTCTCCTCCAAAGTGGGTCCTGGGACCAGATTGTCCGGGAGTCCTAAGAAGGAGAATCAGGAAGACAATAGCAAATATTAATTTGCTATTGTCACACAACTGGGTGGGCTCAGGACGCAGTGCTCTGCACCCTGAGCCCACCCCTTTTGAAGCCAATTAGAGCCCCAGGCTCTAATCATGTGTTTCAAAAAGAAAAAAAACATTGAAATCCATGTGTCCGGTGCCCTGCATGTAGATTAGGGGCCGGGTTCATGGATTAGGGGGGCGGCCCAGTGACGAGGATGCTGTGACAGAGACGAGCTGCACTAAAGCACTCAGGCTGAGTGCAGTCTCTGAATTAAGGTTAGAAACCTTCTATTGTTAGACAAGCCCCCCCCCCCCAAATAGTTATTAAGAAAGAAGATTGGACGGCTGCATAAAAGCTTCTTTATTCAAAAAAATCATCAATAAAAACAGGCACAAGGCATATTGGCAGGGGTAAAAAGGTTGACGCGTTTCACATGTTTAATATGTGCTTTGCCAAAACCGTATTGGATACAATCACCATACACACATATATACAAAATATCACATGATTGCACAGGTGTAACTGATGAAGTGGTGAGGTCCAATTATATCAATCAGCTGTTCCCACTTGAAAAGGAGAGCAAAACATTTCTGGTGCACCCATTCCTCCATGAGATAAATACATAAATAAAAAATAAAGGTGAAAAATGACTCTGAATCTCACCTGTGGAAACCTACACACCACTACAGGTGATGGTGAAAACAATGCCTCTTCCATATTCAACACAGCTAAAAAATGTATGTACATATATAGACTTGTGCACAATGGAAAATTTTGTTTAGTTTCGGTTCGTTGTCATTCGTAAAATACATAATTTCGTTCTGTTATATTTGTTATGTTACGTTAATTCATTTTTGGATAATTCGTTATTTCTGTAGAATGTCGATATTCGTTATACTGAATCTCGAATCATGTCGAATTCATTCGTTATATCCACTATAATTTCTTTCGTATTAATTGAAATTCGATATTTATGTATGTATATATATTTGTGATAATGATTCGTAGTTTGGAAAGTCGTTTGTTTATTGAATCTATTAACACACACAATGACAATATCTCTTCTCCTCTGCCCAAATACAATACAACACCCTTCACACTCAGTTCTCAGGAATGCACTTTGCCAGTAATCCAACCTCCAGCACAAAGTTAATCAGCTGATTGGACTGTAAGATTTACTTTGAGTTGACCTTTTGCTTCATTAGACCTTTAGCCTCCCTGGTGGTTTTCCCGAGTGTGGCTTAGGGTTAAATTTCAGCACCATTAGCGGTAACCCCGAGCCACGCACGGGATTACATCTCAGGATCCTGGTGCAGTGTACTTACCTTGTCCCCAGGATCCTGCGATGTCCCCCCCGCTGTGTCTGCGGGCTGTGTCCTCCGCAACGATGTCCTGTGTGCTGGGCTTCATTCCCTGCGAGCGTCACGACGCATGGGGCGGAGCCTGGCGGCAAATTAAAAAAAAGTGAAAATTCATAACACATACAGAACACTGTAATCTTACAAATTACATTACTGTATGAAATCATTTCACGTCCCTTTTGTCCCCAGTGCTTTGTCCAGTGCCCTGCATGCAGTTTTATATGATGTATACTGTTCTTCCTGCCTGGAAACTGGAGATTGTCCATGGCAACCAAAATGTGTCCCTTTACATCAAAAGTGGTTTTAGACCAGCTAGAAAACAGCGATAATAAATTAGAACACTTGCAGAATTGAGCGATAGTGAATCGTGGGGATATTTATTCTATTATTATTATATTATTATTTTTTATAATTATTTATATTTGTTTATTATATTATAATTTATGATTTTGTGTTTCAAACTTCATCATACCCAGGATATCTACTAGACTCTTGGTGGACAGATTTAAGTGTGTTATTGCTAAGAATTACAGGCCTACAATATAAAACGCCAAATTTTTATGCAAAACAATTGTATGGCTTTGAGATGCAAAAATCTGAAATAATCATACCGCCAGGGAGGTTAACAAATTACGGAATCATGTTGAATCCATTTGTTATATTCGCTATAATTTCTTTCATATTAGTTGATATTGGTTATTTTTTTATTCAGATGCATCCTAATGTCCGAAAGATGCAAACTTCGGCCGAATTTCGATTCATTACGAAACTGATTGCACATGTCTAATATAGAAAAAAATCCCTGCATCAAGGATATATACAATAATTATTACATTACCGTTTTACTTTACTGTCCAAAAACTCAAAAGGCAACATATATAATATGGAAGAAAGGCAAAAATCACCGCAAAAAAAAATATTAATCTTGCAGCTCCACTTGGTGAAATTAGAGGCATATTTTGTCAAACTTTTGGTGAAGTTGGTAAATCACAAGCATTTTCAGTAGACACCAATGGCATTCCTTGTTTTCTCCCAGTACAGGTTACCCTTGATATTCCAGAAGCTTCATGCACTAACTTCCTATATTCTTTTTTCTGATTAGTTAGGAAAGGACTATCTATCATAATATACAGTAACTGCCAATTTCAAGTTGGAATCATAGCATATGGATTTTTTGCATGACTGATTTGTATTTCAGGACTATTTTGGCTTTCATTATATTAAACTTAGTACAGCAAATCCTTATTTTAGATATTTACCACTTCAATGCATAAATGTTTAACACAGGCTATTGCTTTTGTTAGCTTTCACTAAACATTGTATAAACTTTATTCCTCAAGCAGTGATGTGTATATAACCTCCAAAACACAGGCATACTGTATTACAAGCTTTGTTTAAATGTCTATATTTATTTTAAGGGTGTCTACTGATTTTATGTTGTCTCATTTTTCCCATTCTCATATAAACTACTTGAACAATACATTCATCAGTGTTAATTTACTGATGGAGTTGAGAATGTCCTTTGTGCAAATTCAATGTTAATTTAGCATAACATCTCCCTGCCTGAACCTGAAGAGTAGACATTTCCCTGCACAATACCCCATGCAGAGTGAATAGTAATCTGTTTCCTCCTCAAAGGGGCATAGTGTCCTAATAATCACATGCTTTGGTTCATTTATAGCCTGTACTTTCACCTGCAGATGCCACTGCAGCCTTAAAGTGATTGTAAAGTTATTTTTTTGAATAACAAACAAGTCATACTTACCTGCTCTGTCTAATGGTTTTGCACAGAGCAGCCCCAGTCCTCCTCTTCTTGGGTCCCATTGCTGGTGTTCATGGTTTCTGCTCTTCTTTGAGTGCCACCAAAGGAAGCTGCTTCCCATGGTGGCACATGTGGGGGCTTAAAGCTGAGCTGTGCTCTGTTTGTCCATTGACACACACACAGTGCAGCTCAGCTCTGTGCCCGCATCCTCATCAGTGGATTTGATTGACAGCGGCAGAGAGAGAGTAGCACTGCTGCACTTAGTCACAGCTCTGGATTGAGATTAGGTTCATGTAAGTATTTGGGGGGTAAAAACAATCCTGCTGCTCCAGGTGAACCAGCAATGATGGTGCCTGCAGTCCAGCTATGCATGGGGTGCAAGCCCTGTCATTGCTGCAGCGTACATGTGAAGAAAGAAGATTGGACAGCTGCACGCCCATATAATGCAGATAAAAGCTTCTTTATTCCCCCATGGATGAACTTCCACTTAGCTAACTCCCAACCCTAGGTAGACCCTCCATTGATGTAATGACTTGATCACTACCTGTATACCTGTATGTTATTCAATGTTTGCTTTGTAACCTTTTACCTATGTAAAATCCTCAATAAACTTGAGTTACAAAAAAAAAGCTTCTTTATTCAAAAAAATCATCAATAAAAACTGGCACAAGGCATATTGGCAGGGGAAAAAAGGGTTGATGGGTTTCACACGTTAAATGCGCGCTTTGTCAAAACTGTATTGGACACAATCACCATACACACGTATTAAAAAAAAAATCACATGATTGCACAGGTGTAACTGATAAAAGTGGTGAGGTTCGATGATATCAATCAGCTGTTCCCACTTGAAAAGGTGAGCAAACCATTTCTGCTGCACCCATTCCTCCATGAGATAAATACATACATAAAAAATAAAGGTGAAAAATGACTCTCACCTGTGGAAACCTACACACCACTACAGGTGATGGTGAAAACAATGCCTCTTCCATATTCAACACAGCTAAAAAATGTATGTACATATATAGACAAAATCCCTGCATCAAGGATATATACAATAATTATTACATTACCGTTTTACTGTTTTACTTTACTGTCCAAAAACTAAAAATGGCAACATATACAATATTGAAGAAAGGCAAAAATCACTGCAAGTTCATATGTGGGATGACAAAAAACAAGAAATGGAAAAAACACTATCCTAATCATAAAAGTGAGTCAAATCCCACTCAAAGTTTAAACCTCCTTTAATCCTTGTTTGAAGGGAAAATGTCCAAAAAACTTCTCATTTACAGAGGATTTGACTCACTTCTTTACCAACTTCACCAAAAGTTTGACAAAATATGCCTCTAATTTCACCAAGTGGGGTGCAAGATTAATATTTTTTTTATAAATCCCAGAACTTGTGGTTGAATGTAGATTTATCAACCCTCTTAAACCATTTAAAGCCTATAGCACTTGTGACAACCATCCTTTCCTCTTGACTGCAATAGTTAAATTTTGCCAAAATGTTTGCAATTTTTCCAAAGCTTCAGGGAATAAAAAACTCCCAGTTTCAATTATGCCTAATTCTGAGATACTAATCAAGAGCAAACATGCGGCATGTAAAGTCAGAACAGTGGAAGCTTGTTCAGAAGCACAAAAATGTAGCTTAAAGTGGTTCTAACGTCTAGGTGTTTTTTTACCTTAACCACTTAAGGACCGAGCCTCTTTCTGAGATTTGTTGTTTACAAGTTAAAAACATTTTTTTTTTGCTAGAAAACTACTTAGAACCCCCAAACCTTATGCATTTCTTTTCTAACACCCTAGAGAATAAAATGGCAGTCATTGCAATACTTTCTGTCACACCGTATTTGCGCAACGGTCTTACAAGCGCACTTTTTTTGGAAAAAATACACTTTTTTGAATTAAAAAATAAGACAACAGTAAAGTTAGCCCAATTTTTTTTATATTGTGAAAGATAATGTTACGACAGGTAAATTGATACCCAACATATCATGCTTCAAAATTGCGCCTGCTCATGGAATGGCGACAAACTTTTACCCTTAAAAATCTCCATAGGCGACGTTTAAAAAATTCTACAGGTTGCATGTTTTAAGTTACAGAGGAGGTCTACCAATTGCAGCGATACCTCACATGTGTCACTTTTATTCCTATTACAAGGAATGTAAACATCCCTTGTAATAGAAAAAAGCATGACAGGACCTCTTAAATATGAGATCTGGGGTCAAAAAGACCTCAGATCTCATATTTACATTAAAATGCAATAAAAAAAAGGAATTGTCATTTAAAAAAATGAAAATAAAAATGGCCCTTTAAGAGCTATGGGCGGAAGTGACTTTTTGACATTGCTTCTGCCCTGCAGTGATATGGAGACGGGTGTGGGCCATCTTCCCCTCATTCGTCTCCATACCCAGCAAGAGGACAGATGCGATCGCCTCCGCCACTGCCGATGGCTCCGGTAAGCGGCGGAGGGCACCGGATTGCGGAAGGGGGGGGACAATCTCCCGCTGCCGATAAAAGTGATCTCACAGCGAATCCACCGCAGAGACCACTTTTAACTTAAACCGGACTGACCGCTGAAAAAGAGGATACCGGGGTGATGGCAGCTAGCTGCTGCCATAACAACAACATACTCCTTCAAAGTACCGGCGTAAAATGATGGTGGGCAGTCCGGAAGTGGTTAACCACTTCAGCCCCGGAAGGATTTACCCCCTTCCTGACCAAGCCCTTTTTTGCGAAACAGCACTGTGTTGCTTTAACTGACAATTGTGTTGTCGAGCGACATTGTACCCAAACAAAATTGATGTCCTTTTTTCCCACAAATAGAGCTTTCTTTTGGTGGTATTTGATCACCTCTGCGTTTTTTTATTTTCTACGCCATAAACAAAAAAAGAGTGACAATTTTGAAAAAAAAGCAATATTTTTACTTTTTGCTATAATAAATATCCCCAAAAAATTAAAAAAAAAAAAAAATTTCTTCCACAGTTTAGGCCAATATGTATTCTTCTACATATTTTTGGTTAAAAAAAACCCGCAATAAGCATATATTGATTGGTTTGCACAAAAGTTATCGCATCTACAAAATAGGGGATTGATTTATGGCATTTTTATTAATTTTTTTTTATTAGTAATGGCGGTGATCTGTGATTTTTATTGTGACTGTGACATTGCAGTGGACAGATCGGACACTTTTGACACTATTTTGGGACCATTGGTATTTATACAGCGATCAGTGCTATAAAAATGCACTGATTACTGTGTAAATGTCACTGGCAGGGAAGGGGTTAAATACTAGGGGGCGATCAAGGGGTTAACTGTGTTCCCTCAGCATGTTCTAACTGTAGGGGGGATGAGCTAACTAGAACATGACAGAGATCATTGCTCCCGATCACTGGGAGCAGTAGATCCCTGTCATGTTGCTAGGCAGAACAAGAAAATGCTTTGTTTACATAGGCATGTCCCCCTTCTGCCTCTCCGTGCCATGATTGCGGGCCACCAGCGGAGATCAAGTTTTTTACTCACCCCCCAAACACTTACCTGACACCTCTCATCATGATCCAGCGCTGCCCCAGCTGGCAGTCCCGCTCTCCTCTCTTTCTTGATTTACAGGATACAATAGGACCATAGGCTCCTGCTGCTGTCAGTCAAATACTGTGAGGAAGGAGTAGGAGGCATGGTCAAGCAGGGCTATGTGTGTGTCGATGGACGTACACAGGCCAGCTCGGGAGCACACCCACACAGATTCCCCAGAGCACCTGGTTTTGATATCACTTTAAATATTTCTCTCGGTACACAGGATTCTAAAAACAAAACCTCTAGTGCAGTATTTTTAGTTTGAGACTTAATAAGAGAACATTCCTTCATGACATCATCCTTCTTCACAATATTTAATATTATTATTTTGTTTAAAATGTATATTCATTTTATTATCCCTATAATTTGATTAATCTAACATTTTGCTCTTTCCTTTTTTTTAGGACACAACGTTTTCATAGTGAACTTTAAGAAGCATTGAGAAGTGCTTGAAGATTCTAATGGCTGTCAAATGTATAACTCCAGTGATAACATCATATCTTAAACTCTCCCCAGATCAACACAAGCCATGGCCTTTAGCCTTTGCAGATGAGAAAGTTCAAAGATTTATTTGGAGGAAACATTATAGTTTAGTTCTTTGATATTTGTGCAAAATAACACATTCCCGCTATTTAATTAATAAGAAACCATGCTGGGATATGTAAAAAAAAGTTTATTTTTAGTGAAACATTATAGCTGCACAATTTTACATCATATAAACCAGCATTAAATATTATCACTATCAATATATGATCAATATTGTTTAACACAAATGTGAAAAATATTCTTGAAACTGTTGGCTATAAAAAAATTTAACAAGAAAATATACATAATGCTAAATGTACAAATTGAATGTATTTATTTTTTTAAATGAACCAACCAATTAATACAAGATCGACCTAAATCAAAAATATACAGAAACTCAAATCTATGCACTAAAAGCAAATAATCAAACCTATTGCCATAAATAAATTGAAGGTATTCACGACAATAAATTATATAAAATGGAAATTTATAACCAAACTCTGGACCCACAGCTTGACATCATGCCAGAGATCCTGGTAAATTTGTCTGGAACAGATACAGAATGGGATGAATCAACAGTATTAGGAATAAAAATCACACTGTCACTGCTTTTATCATTATTAACGCTAGCAACACTTCTTTCAAATATTTTTGTAATCATTACTATATATATGACTCGAAAGCTTCACACCCCAGCAAATTATTTGATTGGTTCATTAGCATTTACAGATTTATTGGTGTCTATTTTAGTGATGCCTGTAAGTATCGTCTATACTGTAAATCACTCGTGGTCATTTGGTCAGGTAATATGTGACATTTGGCTGTTATCGGATATCACCTGTTGTACAGCTTCCATACTCCATCTCTGTGTTATCGCATTAGACAGATACTGGGCCATCACAGATGCGCTGGAATATTCTAAGCATCGTACAGCAGGGAGAGCAGTTGCAATGATTTCAGTGGTGTGGGTAATATCTATATGCATCTCCATCCCACCACTCTTTTGGAGACAAGCTAAAGCTCAAGAAGAACTGGATTGTTCCATCAACACAGATCAGATTTCTTATACTATATACTCTACATGTGGTGCATTCTACATACCTACAATATTGTTGATCATATTATATGGAAGAATATACGTAGCAGCAAGGACACGAATTCTTAAACCGCCATCCATTTATGGAAAGAGATTTACCACTGCTCAGTTAATCACTGGCTCAACTGGGTCTTCTTTCTGTTCAGTTAATGTAAACTCTCATGGAGGTCATCCGCACACTGGAGTATCTCCAGTGTGTATCAACCATATCAAGATAAAACTTACAGACAGTGTTCTAGAAAGGAAGAGGCTGTCTGTAGCCAGAGAAAGAAAAGCCACAAAAACTCTTGGAATAATTCTCGGGGCTTTCATTGTATGCTGGTTGCCTTTCTTTGTGGTGTCTTTGGTCTTACCTATATGTAGAGAGGCTTGCTGGTTCCATCCATTATTATTTGACTTGTTCACTTGGCTGGGATATTTTAACTCTCTTATTAACCCTGTAATATACACAGCTTTCAATGAAGATTTTAAACAAGCTTTTCAAAAACTTATAAGGCTTAAGAAGCTTTCCTAGAACTTTCTGGAATGTAATCCCTGTCATACAGAAGTGTGCGATGCTGCTAACTTCATAAATATTTGTGGAATGAATATTAGGAAAGACCAGTAAAATGATATTGAACTTTACTGTTTTTAGACCTGAAAAGCCATCACATCCATGCCAGGAATGTTATTAAAAACAAAACATATTTTAAGGAATTGTTTAGTATTGTTTTACTTGTGCAACCCACTATAACCAAAATGTTTTACGATTATTTTTTATGAAGCAAAGAAATCAACATTATGTTTTGTATATATTGTGCTCAATGTATGTGGCTAGGTGGTCACTATCAAAACATGAATGACATGTTTTCCAGTATATTAAAAAGTACAAATTATTTGATATAACATGCATAAACAGCCATAGCTCCTTACAATTTTATTGTTATTTGTGGTTTTAGTTTGCAAAATTATTATCTTAATCTCTTCAGCACATTGCAACTCAGTATTCCCTTCCCTTTGCATCCCTAAATATGCCATACTCTATGGTGGATCTACTATAATAGCGTCCCATATAATCATCATATGACACCAAAGCCAGAGATGCCTACACATCCTTTTAATTACTATCAGACCTGTGTTAAAAAAAAAGTGTTGCCTCTTATATACTTGTATATCAAATCAAAACAGCACCAGTGAAATATACAATTCATCCATAATTAAAGGTATGCGTTGTTGTCCTCAAGAAGTAGGCCATTTGGTTTTGGGGATTTCATGTCTTAAATCAGTTGCTTTTATTATATCTTACATTCAGTCTTATCCAACTGTTAATTCTCTTCATAGTATCTTTCATCCAGCCTTTATGGACTCTTATTTATTTTGTGCTATATATTACACTTGATGTAATAGCCACTCATGGAAATTAAAGATATTAAGAAGCAAAGGTTGTTCAAACTGAGATACAATTGTTAGTATACCTCAGCTAACTTTTCTAACAAACACACTTAAATGTTACAGAAGTGTGAAATCACCATCCATTATAAAGCCAACCCCCCAGAAATTACATACATAGACTCAAACAAAGGAAGAACATATTCTAAACATATAGATAATATTGATCAAAGCATTTCAAAATAATGTACTTAACTATATGTAAATGCAGGCTGCTGTTTCAAGTTAAATTTACAAGATTGTCATACCATATTGGCAATAATAATGTGGGCCACAGCATGCATGGAGTGGAAGCAGCTGCCCATTGGTTTAACACACCCACCCACTCACCTGGCCACATTTGTGTCAGCTAAAAAGTAGCTGGGGGCAGTAAGGCAAGGGGCCATACATGCTCACCCAAGGGTATTTTCCAGCGATGTAACGTATGATGTGCCAAGGAATATAAACATATACCTGTCTATATAAAAATACATACGGTATAAATATATAATATAAATTATATATATATATATATATATATATATATATATATATATATATATATATATATATATATATATATATATATATATATATAGTATCTCACAAAAGTGAGTACACCCCTCACATTTTTGTAAATATTTTATTATATCTTTTCATGTAACAACACTAACGAAATGGCACTTTGCTACAATGTAAAGTAGTGAGTGTACAGTTTGTATAACAGTGTAAATTTGCTGTCCCCTCAAAATAACACACAGCCATTTATGTCTAAACCACTGGCAACAAAAGTGAGTGCGCCCCTAAGTGAAAATGTCCAGATTGGGCCCAATTAGCCATTTCCCTCCCTGGTGTCATGTGATTCATTAGTGTTACAAGGTCTCAGGTGTGAATGGGAAGCAGGTATGTTAAATTTGGTGTTATCGCTCTCACTCTCTCATACTGGTCACTGAAAGTTCAACATGGCACCTCATGGCAAAGAACTCTCTGAGGATATGAAAAAAAAAATTTTTGCTCCACATAAAGATGGACTAGGCTATAAGAAGATTGCCAAGACCCTGAAACTGAGCTGCAGCACGGTGACCAAGACCATACAGTGGTTTAACAGGACAGGTTCCACTCAGAACAGGCCTCGCCATGATCGACCAAAGAAGTTGAGTGCACATGCTCAGCGTCATATCCAGAGGTTGTCTTTGAGAAATAGACATATGAGTGCTGCCAGCATTGCTGCAGAGGTTGAAGGGGTAGGGGGTCACAGTGCAAACACAAACATGCTGCCATCTCCTCTGCCTGAAAAATGTTTCAATGACCATTATTGGTATGCGGTTCACTTGTATGTGTTGACAAAGACAAAGATGGGCTTCGAGGCTTGCACCTGTACAGTGTCCAGTTTGAGGGATTTATGTGACCTTTGATTGGTGACATTTGTTTGCCTTCCTGCAACCATGAAAAACTGTCAACTAAATTGCCACACTTAAAGAGTCAATACAAAGCACACTATGTTAATTGCTCCATTTGTTTTTTTTTTCTTTTTAAGAAAACACTGCTGTAGTATGACCATTGTGCAAGTGAAAAAACGAAGATCACGGTGTTGTATTAGAGTCTTACAGTATTTTAACATTCAACATATAACATGTTACTATCAATAAGCATTCAAAAGTTTAAAAAATCAGTACATTGAGTCATTTTATTTAAATTCTTATTTTTATAACAGGAGCTGCCATTTCTCCTTTTCTGTAAAATAGAGAAACATTTTTTATGCTTGAAAAAAGTGTACTACTACTATTACTGAGCTGGCCGATTGGAAGCTGTTCTGTGTCGCTGTAGGTTTTACATCACTGTCAGCGAAAGGGTTAATATACAGATTGCAGGCTGGAAGAGGTTCACAAAATACTTCTATTCTTGATGTTACTGTTATCTTGCACTGTACAACATAATTTACTTAATTTACTGTGATATCAGATTTTACGCGTAATATGCTTGTGTTTTGTAAGTAGGGAACCATAGTAAGTCACAGATACTACAGAAATCAGCAAAGTATTAATGAGTAGCAACATCTGCACTCATCCTAATGATCTATAAATTATAATATGAATATAGATGACTTTGTTGCAGGATTGGGTAAATTCAACTGGCTTACACGGAGGTGTCAACAGGGGCAGACTGATAACTTATGGGGCCCCCGGGCAGTAGGAGATTATGGGGCCCCCAGGCAGAGATTATGGGGCCACACAGTATACACACACAGTATACAATCACACAGTATACACATACATGTACACACAGTATACACAGACAGATATAAAAAAAACACAGATTTATACATACTGTCCCTGGTTTTACTGAGGCTGGCAACCCTGATGGGGCCCCCTAGTGGCCCAGGGCCCTCGGGCAGTGCCCGAGTGGCTCAATGGTCAGTCCGCCCTGGGTGTCAACATCCTATAATGATGACAATTATTAAGCATATTCAGTTTTTTTCAAAATCCATTTTACAAAAATATTTCTGATTTCTTTATTCCTTAAAGTATAGATGATAGGGTTCATCAAAGGCGTCACCACAGTGTAGAGCAGTGACATAGTCTTATTTAGGTTTAATGCATGTTCACTTTTAGGAATCACGTAGATGGTTATTAACGCCAGGTAATATGTACAGACAACAGCCAAATGTGAGCTGCATGTGGAGAAGGCCTTTTGTTTTCCAATAGATGAAGGAATGTGAAGTACAGCTATGACAATACGAAGGTAAGTTATAAAAATGAAAATAAACGGAAATAAAACAATGGGAATGGAAAATAAAAATATCTGTGTTTTCACCAGAGAGACATCGGAACAGGAATGTTCCAGAAGAGGTGCCAAATCGCAGTAGTAATGATCAATAATATTTGAGCCACAGAACTGTAGAGTACATAATTGAATAATGACAATTAGAGTTGATGCAAAACTAAAGATCCATGTTATTACAGTTAACCGGAAGCAAAAGTTTAAGCCCATTAAAGAATTATAATGCAGTGGGTTACATATTGCCATATATCGGTCATATGACATTAGTGTAAGAAAGAAGGATTCAGCATTGGTTGAAACAGAGAATATATAGAACTGAATGACACAACCAACCACGGAGATAATGGCACCTTCTACCAAGACTATGTGAAGCAGATTGGGAATAATGTTTATTGTGAACATCATTTCAGCAGAGGCCAATTGGCAAAGGAAAAAATACATTGGCGTGTGCAGATGTTGAACTGATGCTACTACCAGGACAATAAAAATATTAACACTTATCGTCACACACTGGACTAAAAAAAGGCACATGAAAAACATTATTTTTAAATCTGACAGATTTTGAAACCCGAGCAGAAAGAATTCTGTAATTATTGTCTTGTTCATTTCTTGCATTTTGTCTCAATGTAGGTCTATATAGTGTTTCTTCGAAAATTTTGGAAAATATGTATACCAGCTGTGGGTAGAGTGCATACAATTAAACATGGTTTATTGATTATTGACAAAAAGACAATAAAAAAGGACATTATTAACAAATAATTTATGGGTAGAAACACCCTTTCCCCCAAAGATGTGTCCGAACTTTCATTAGTAATATATTGTTTCAAACAGGATACATTTGTATTAAAAATAACATTAATAATTATTGCTGATCAAATTCATCTCTTGCAATTTTGATCCACAGAAAGAAAAGTCAAAAGCCCTATGCACACGATCTGAAAATCGGATAGAAAAATTTGTACGATGAGCTGTCTGCTGGTTTTCGGATAGTTAGTACGGTGCTTTCGACAGCTGATTTTGCTTGTTCATCAGACAAAAGCTGGATGTACAGATTATAAAATTTTGGTCGGATGTGAACTCAACGTCCGATTTTTATTTCATTAGTACGGTTTTTGCACAAAAAAAATCGTAAGAGCAAGAGTACGCATGCTCAGAAATGAAAGAATACATACAAAACTATTCAACACATTACATCACTTCTGACGTTGTATTCTGTCATATGAAAATTTTCATATTGTGAGTAACCTCTTCACTTTCGACATGAGACTAGCATGCTACAAAAAATGGACATTTGGTCGTCCGAAAATCTAAGCGTGTGTTTTAGTAAAAAAGGCTTTAGAAAAAAAATCAGGTCAAATACCTAGAACAAAATACTGCTATAAAAGCCATAAAAATTTTACCTCTGGAACATTAGATAAAAGAAAAATGTCTGCATTTTTTAAAATTCTTATTATTGATTTTGCTATTATCACTTCCCGTAGTAAAGCATTGAATACTTCCAGGAAAAAAAAAAAACTATTTCTGAGTATATGGCAAAATTACTATCACTAATAGTCTTGGGTAGATTTAAACATGTTTATTTAGTTATAAAAGTATATATAAGGTGCTGCTCTGCTCTACCCACTGCGTGCAATAAGCAATACTCTGAGAGCTGCTGTGAATTATTGAATAATGAGGGAGCACTAGAGGATCTATGGGATTTTTTTACTGGAGCGTGAAATTGAGGACTGCTTTTGGTATGTTTATGAGGCATACTAAGTGATGTTTAAAATGATTTTATTTATTTATTCATTCATACATTGAATGTTTTTATATGTTAGGGTTTTAGTTTACTTTATGGAGTACAGTATACACAGCATAAGAGAATGATTTGAAATTTACACGTAGGTCATTGTGTATTGCTTTGCATGTAGTATAAGGCATATGGTTCATATATTGATTTTGCACATTACTTTAGAGGTAGAGCCGTGCAGCACTTATATATACTTTTATATATTGTGGGATGAGGGAGCACATGACCATGATCGCAGGCAGCTCCTAAGCAGTGAAAATAAGAAGGGAATAGGCAGGGCAGGTGTATCCTTCACATTTATATGTTAATTTAGTTGATCCAAATATGACTTTATTCCAAAATATGTAGTTACTTTAACTGACAATTGTGCAGTCGTGCGACACTGTACCCAAATAAAATGTATGTCTTTTTTTCCCCCCACAAATAGAGCTTTCTTTTTATGGTATTTGATCACCTCTGCGGTTTTTATTGTTTGCACTATAAACAAAAAAAAAGCGACAATTTAAAAAAAATATATATATTTTTTTTTTTTAACTTTCTGCTATAAAACATATCCAATAAAAAAATCAAATTTCTTCATCAATTTTGGCCTATATTTATTCAGCTACATATTTTTGGTAAAAAAAATCCCAATAAGCGTATATTGATTGGTTCGCGCAAAAGTTATATTGTCTACAAATGATGGGATATTTTTATGGAATTTTTATTTATTTTTTATTTTTTTACTAATAATGGCAGCGATCATCGATTTTTAGTGGGGCTGCGACATTAAGGTGGACAAATTGGACACCTAACTGACACTTTTGACATTTTTGTGGGTACTAGTGACACTAATACAGTGATAAGTACTAAAAATATGCACTGTTACTGTACTAATGACACTGGCAGGGAAGGGATTAACATCAGGGGTGATCAAAAGGGTTAACTGTGTGCCTAGTTGGTGCTTGCTAACTGTGTGGGGGCTGCTTTGACTGGGTGAAGACAAAGATCAGTGTTCCTACTTAGCAGGAACACAAGATCTCCATCTTCTTCTGTCAGAACGGCGATCTGCCTGGTTTACAAAGGCAGATCGCCATTCCGCCTCTCCCGGGAATGATTACAGGTGGCCAGTAGGAATCGGGTCCGCCGGACCCGCTGATTGGCATCCACTCTGTCCAATCAGCAGGCGTACGAGCCCCCCATTGGCTATTGCATGAAATGACGTACAGGTACATGGTTTTGCGCAATAAAGCTGACCTGCCGGAGTAAATATGGGCAGTCAGCAAGTGGTTAAGCTTTGATAAAAATGTGGGAAGCTGTTTGGTTTTTATGCAGAGCTGCACCAGGGTTTGCACTCTCCAGTTTTAGTTAATCAACCCCTATGTCTTTTTAATAATATTGTACCCATTTTTTAGGTGTGACCTTGATTTAATAATTGAGCATCACATGTTCCTATCTCCCAAATGTCAGTCGCAAGGTTTTGCGACTGACATTTGAAGTTGAATGGGACTGATTAGCTTATTGTTATCCAGTATCCTCAAATCATTTTCTAGCTCTGTTTTGCCCATCTGTTTACCATTTATTGTACAGGGTGTAACACAATACTTGGCTTGCATAATTTTCAATTTTCTAATTAAATTAAATTTGACATTTAAATGTCCATGTTGCCATTTTGTCAAGAACAATTTTCAATGTCACAATCTCACTAACTTATAGTAATTTTACATAACTGTATGCCATCTGCAAAAATGGCTACATTGCTTTCTATATCAGCCCCCAGATCATTGGCAAATTGTTTAAATAGAACTGAATCCAAAATTAATTCATTTTGTACACCATTGCATTAATGCAATGTATTAGTGCAATTCAATGCAAACTTAAACTTTAAATGCTTTTCTTGTCAGCATTATATAAAACATTCATATTTAACTTTATTCATTTTATTTTATATTGTATTATATTTGCTACAGTATTTATTTCAAGTTTTTCTTTGGTTTAGATTTTGAAGATTTTATTGATTTTATTTAATAGTATTCCTTCACAGTCTTTTCTGTGTTAACACTTGCTTTCTTAAAGTTAGTAATTTTTCTAGCCCTCTTTACCAATTCTTCATTTAGTACCATCTCAAATGTTATCCTTTGTTCTCCAGTTCTGCACATTATAAATATTGGGCCTACTGCTTGTTTCAGGTAAGTTTCTTGTGGTTTGGATAAAAATCTACGCCCTTTACTAGAAACATCAAGTCCCTGCTGCTGTTGGAATAATTGAAATCACCCATGATAAGTACTATCTTCCAAGTAGTACTTTTACTGATAACTTCTACTAACTTCTACTTGTTTTCACTTTAGACAGTGAAGAATGATATGAAGAATTATCATAATTTGGAAAAGCTTATTTAGACAATGCAATTCTGACCATATACTAAAAGCTACATAGATTTGGACACTTTTGCAAAGGTGCTGCACCTAGATATGTATTGCATATATAACTGCAGCATGTGTGAATTTCACTTTACATTTTAACATTCTCTGGACACTGATTGACTAAGAGCCAAAACATATTGTTATTTCTAAGCACTAGTAAACTTCTACACGTTCCAGCACTCTATTCTTACAACTTAAATTGTTTTCTTTAGTTATAGATCTCTTTCGGGTTTTTGTTTTGTTCATGTGTCCTTAATAGGGAGATTCACTCATTTGACTTCTCCACTGTGACTGTGCTTAAGAAAAATGAAGGAAATCAAAACTTTAGGGGTGTCACCAGGGTAAGGAAATTTTTACTGTGGAAACACTTGTTCCAGTAAATGGGCATTTTTCTCACTTTGGAGAGGTTTCCTCTCACTTGTTATATGGTGCAGTCCATAAATATAAAAAGCCTGTGATGTGTTAAAAAGTGCTCAGTGCTCCAAACTTCTTAATATTCAATGAACTGTGTGAAAACAATCTGTGCTCCCATTCTTTGTTTCCACACTCACCAGAACATGATGATATCAGTGCTTTATATGCAAAACCAGTAGTCTTTCTTGTTCTGTCCCCACTGTCCGCTTTTGGAATGAATGAATGGATCCGTCTCTCTGTTACTCCATCATTTGTGTATGTATGTGTAGATAAAAAACCAAGCTATCCTCTATAGTGTAATACCATATATTTAAAAGTGTACTTAAAAGCATAAAAAACTATTCACATTCTACAAATGCTCCCATTGTGTTTCATCACAACAACATCATCAGGAGGAGATGACGTCATTGTGATGAAACACGTTTGTGTGACCTTGCTGGCATCAGTTCTGTTTACCACTTCCAGTTTATGGAACCCAGATGATTGTTACTTGCCAGAGACACCATTGTATGCGAGCACGGCTTGTGTTATGCGAGCATTTGTAGAACGATTCATTTTTTATGCTTTTAAATAAACGGTATTACACTGGAGGTTTGCTTGGTTTTTATCTCCACATACATACACACATAATTGAGTAATAAAAAGGAGGATCCATCCATTCATTCCAAAAGAGGACAGAGGGGACAGCAGAAGAAAGACCGCTTGTTTTGCATATAAAGTGCTGGTATCATCATGTTCTGGTGTGTGTAAACATGGGGAGTAGGGATGAGCCGAACACTCCCCGGTTTGGTTCGCACCAGAACCTGCGAACGGACCGAAAATTCGCACGAACATTAGAACCCCATTGACGTCTATGGGAGTCGAACGTTCGAAATCAAAAGTGCTCATTTTAAAGGCTAATTTGCATGGTATTGTCCTAAAAAGGATTTGGGGACCCAGGTCCTACCCCAGGGGACATGTATCAATGCAAAAAAAACTTTTAAAAACGTCTGTTTTTTCGGGAGCAGTGATTTTAATGAAAGTGAAATATTCCTTTAAATATCGTACCTGGGGGGTGTCTATAGTATGCCTGTAAAGTGGTGCGTGTTTCCCGTGTTTAGAACAGTCCCTGCACCAAATGTCATTTTTAAAGGAAAAAATCTCATTTAAAACTGCTTGCGGGTTTAATGTAATGTCGGGTCCTGGCAATATGGATGAAAATCAGTGAGACAAACGGCATGGGTACCCCCCAGTCCATTACCAGGCCCTTTGGGTCTTGTATGGATATTAAGGGGAACCCCGCACCCAAATGAAAATAAGGAAAGGTGTGGGGCCACAAGGCTCTATATACTCTGAACAGCAGTATACAGGCGGTGCAAACAAGACAGGGACTGTAGGTTTGTTGTTAAGTAGAATCTGTTTGTCATTTTGAACGGGTACATTTTTAATGTGTTTAGCTCCAGCCAAAAAATCTTTTTTAAGCTTTTTGGAAAACATAGGGAAGGGTTATCACCCCTGTGACATTTGTTTTGCTGTCTTTCCTCCTCTTTAGAAGATTTCACCTCACTTTTTGTCCCAATGACAAATGTTTTTTGAAAATTTGGGTTTTTTTGTGGAACAAGGATTGGAAAGCATCAGTGGAAAGGAGAAATGTTTTCCCATATTAACTCTTACAGGAGAGAATTTCCCTTCCTAGGGGTAGATTTCATCTCACTTCCTGTTGTCTCCTTCCGTTTGCAAGTAGGAGTCGTTTGTAAGTTAGATGTTTGAAAGTAGGGGCCTGCCCTATATACTCAGCATAAATTTGGCCCTTAGGTGTTGTTGTGGCCACAACAACGTAAGCCCTCACAGGGCCCTGCTGTGAAATATTAGATCAAGAATTGTAATTACATGCCCCTGTTAAACAGGGGCAGAAAAACCGGGCCTTTGGTGGTGGTGGTGGTGGTGCTGGTGCCACAACACTGTAAGTCCTCACTCGCTCTTGGTGGGTGCAGAAATGGGCCCTGCTGTGAAATATTAGATCAAGAATTGTAATTACATGCCCCTGTTGAACAGGGGCATGTTCCTTTCCGAAAGAACGCTGGATGCAGGACAGGCCAGTAGCTCAATTGCATACTGTGCAAGCTCTGGCCAGTGATCCATCCTCAAGACCCAGTAACCCAGAGGATTTTCGGTGGGAAAGGTGTCCAAGTCTGATCTTGCCCCTAGGTATTCCTGCACCATGTAAAACAGACGCTGGCGATGGTTGCTGGAACCGATCATACCTTGGGGCTGCGGACCAAAAAATTGTCTGAACGCATCGGTCAGACGGCCACCTTCTCCACCGCTCCTTCTTTGACTGACCGAAGCCTCAGCAACACGTTGTCCAGAAACAGGAGTTTGTAACCTCCCAGTCTCTGGGAACGCGTTGCACAGACCTTTCTGCAAGGCCTCCCGAAGATGTTTCATCCTCTGCTCCCTCTGCGATGGCAAGATAAGGTCCGCAACCTTACCCTTGTAACGTGGATCAAGGAGGGTTGCCAGCCAGTATTGGTCCTTCTCCTTGATACCACGAATACGAGGATCCTTACGCAGGCTTTGCAGGATCAGGGAGGCCATGCAGCGTAGGTTTGCTGAGGCATTCGGTCCGGAGTCCTCTGGGTCACTAAGGACGACATGGTCCGCAGCCACCTCCTCCCAGCCACGTACAAGTCCATGTGTTTCTTGGGACTGATCCCTTAAAGACTGCTGCTGATGCTGAGTGCCAGGCTCCACCTCCATACTGACACAATCTTCCTCCTCCTCCTCCTCCTCCTCGTCCTCTTCCTGTGTGATCGGCGGGCATGCAGAAACACTGTCTGGATAAAGGGGGCCTTGAGAGCTAAGGAAGTCCTCCTCTTCCTGCCTCTGTTCTGCCTCAAGTGCCCTGTCCATTATTCCACGCAGCGTGTGCTCCAACAGGTGGACAAGGGGGACAGTGTCACTGATGCATGCACTGTCACTGCTCACCATCCTCGTGGCCTCCTCAAATGGTGACAGGACAGTGCATGCATCCCTGATCATGGCCCACTGGCGTGGGGAAAAAAAAAACAAGCTCCCCTGACCCTGTCCTGGTGCCATAGTCGCACAGGTACTCATTGATGGCCCTCTGCTGCGTGTGCAGCCGCTGCAGCATGGCCAACGTTGAGTTCCACCTGGTGGGCATGTCACAGATTAGGCGGTTCTTGGGCAGGTTAAACTCCTTTTGGAGGTCCGTCAGCCGAGCACTGGCATTATATGACCGGCAGAAATGCACACAGACTTTCCTGGCCTGCCTCAGGACATCCTGTAAGCCCGGGTACCTGCCCAAGAACCGCTGCACCACCAAGTTAAGGATGTGAGCCAAACAGGGCACATGGGTCATTTGTCCCTGTCGGAGGGCAGAGAGGAGGTTGGTGCCATTGTCGCAAACCACCATTCCTGCCTTAAGTTGGCGTGGCGTCAACCACCTCTGAACCTGCCCCTGCAGAGCTGACAGAACCTCTGCCCCAGTGTGGCTCCTGTCCCCCAAGCACACCAGCTCAAGCACCGCATGGCATCTTTTGGCCTGCGTACTTGCGTAGCCCCTTGAATGGCTACTGAGCACCGCTGGTTCCGAGGACAAAGCACAGGAAGAGGCCATGGAGGAAGAAGAAGAGGAGGGGGTGGAGGAGAGAGGTGTGTCACAATCATTAGCATTTTGGAGGCGTGGTGGCGGAACAACCTCCAACACTACTGCACCTTGTCCTGCATCCTTCCCAGCTGCCAGCAGAGTCACCCAATGTGCCGTGAAACTTAAGTAACGTCCCTGTCCATGCCTGCTGGACCATGAGTCAGCGGTAATATGCACCTTACCGCTGACTGCCCTGTCCAGCGAGGCATGGACATTGCCTTCCACATGCCGGTAGAGAGCCGGAATCGCCTTCCGTGAGAAAAAGTGGCGTTTAGGTACCTGCCACTGAGGAACCGCACATACCACAAACTCACGGAAGGGGGCAGAGTCTACCAACTGAAAAGGCAGCAGTTGAAGTGCTAGCAATTTTGCCAAGCTAGCATTCAACCGCTGGGCATGTGGATGGCTGGGAGCAAACTTCTTTCGGTGGTGCAGCAGCTGGGGCAGGGAAATTTGCCTGGTACAATCTGACGTCGGTGTACCAAAATCAGATTGCCCACAAGTACTTGGCTGTGACACACCTAATTCTACACCTTCATTCCTCTCAGTGCAGGTCTCAGAGAGGACTGAAGGTATAGTGGGGTTGGAGATCTCAGCTGATGAGGAGCAAGGAGAGGTCCTCTTTGTTCTTTGGTGTGGGTCTTTTAGATACCCTTGCCAACGAACTGCATGGCAGGTCAACATATGTCTGGTCACGCATGTGGTACCCAAGCGGGAGATGTTTTGGCCACGCGAGATACGCTTGAGACATATGTTGCAAATAGCAGCGGTGCGATCTGATGCACTCGTCTCAAAAAAGGCCCACACCAAAGAACTTTTTGAATAACGCGCAGAGACTGCAGTGCCCTGCACATGTGGAGCTTTGGGGTGTGATGCAGTCAGTGTGCTGCCCTTAGGCTGGCCCCTGGAGGGCATCTTGCCTCGTTGGTGATGTGCCGCCTCCTCCTCCTCCTCCTCTCTCCTATCAGGCACCCACGTTGAGTCAGTGACCTCATCATCCCCTCCCTCCTCATCACTGGAGCAAACCTGGCAGTATGCTGCAGCAGGGGGAGCATGACTGCCAGATTGCTGTCCTTCTTGGGCACCCCCTCTGTCTGCGCTCATGTTACTGCCTTCATCGAGCTCAGTATCATCATCAGAGCCTTCCAAACGCTGGGCATCCTCCTGGAGCATGTGCCCAACACTGTGGTCAAACAGTTCGAGGGACTCCTCAGGAGGACATGGTGGGGCTAGGGAAGGAGTCACTGATGACATTGAGCCGAGGGAAGAGGCCGCTGCTTTGCCAGACAAAGTACCCTGGGCATGGGTGAGAGAGGATGAGGAGGATGAGGACGGCTTGGTCATCCACTCGACCAAATCTTCCGCATGTTGTGGCTCAACACGGCCAGCTGCTGAAAAAAAGCCCAAGCGTGTCCCACGGCCACATGCTGATGAGGATGCACCGTCTCCATGACCAGCACTAGACACAGAGCCTGCTTGCCCTCTCTTATTGGCTTGTGACTGTCTGCCTCTCCTTCTTGGCCTTCCAGACATACTAATGGCCTGTAGCTGCACTAAGCTGGGATATATATATATATATATATATATATATATATATATATATATATATATATGTACTGATACTGCAGCTAGCAAAATCAACTGCCTGCCTGTAGTATGAGAACACCACCAACCTTCTACAGGTAGCTTTAGCTGAACACTGTGAGGTGGACGCACCCCACTAACTTGTAGGTTTAGCTGAACACTGTGAGCAGGACGCACCCCACTAACTTGTAGGTTTAGCTGAACACTGTGAGGTGGACGCACCACACTAACTTGTAGGTTTAGCTGAACACTGTGAGGTGGACGCACCACACTAACTTGTAGGTTTAGCTGAACACTGTAAGCAGGATGTACCCCACTAACTTGTAGGTTTAGCTGAACACTGTGAGCAGGACGCACCCCACTAACTTGTAGGTTTAGCTGAACACTGTGAGCAGGACGCACTGCACTAACTGTAAATAGTCTAGCTGCCTGACTGTGGTACTAATAGGATCAAAAGAACACCATTAATTTTCTTCAGGTAGCTGTATATACTGTAACAAGACAAGCCTGCCTGTCAGTAAGAAGATAACAGGAACGGATCTAGCTGAACACTGTGAGCAGGACGCACTGCACTAACTTGTAGGTTTAGCTGAACACTGTGAGGTGGACGCACCGCACTAACTTGAAGGTTTAGCTGAACACTGAGCAGGACGCACCCCACTAACTTTTGTAGGTTTAGCTGAACACTGTGAGCAGGACGCACTGCACTAACCGTAAATAGTCTAGCTGCCTGACTGTGGTACTAATAGGATCAAAAGAACACCAGTAATTTTCTTCAGGTAGTTGTATATACTGTAACAAGACAAGCCTGCCTGTGAGTAGGAAGATGACAGTAAAGGATCTAGCTGAACACTGTGAGCAGGACGCACTGCACTAACTTGTAGGTTTAGCTGAACACTGTGAGGTGGACGCACCACACTAACTTGTAGGTTTAGCTGAACACTGTGAGCAGGACGCACCCCACTAACTTGTAGGTTTAGCTGAACTCTGTGAGCAGGACGCACTGCACTAACTGTAAATAGTCTAGCTGCCTGACTGTGGTACTAATAGGATCAAAAGAACACCAGTAATTTTCTTCAGGTAGCTGTATATACTGTAACAAGACAAGCCTGCCTGTCAGTAAGAAGATAACAGGAACGGATCTAGCTGAACACTGTGAGGTGGACGCACCACACTAACTTGTAGGTTTAGCTGAACACTGTGAGCAGGACGCACTGCACTAACTGTAAATAGTCTAGCTGCCTGACTGTGGTACTAATAGGATCAAAGGAACACCAGTAATTTTCTTCAGGTAGCTGTAAATACTGTAACAAGACAAGCCTGTCTGTCAGTAGGAAGATAACAAGAACGGATCTAGCTAAACTGAATACAGTGTATATGTATATATGCAACACCTGGGATGCATATATATACACAATACACTGTAAGTGCAGCTAACTGACTGACTGTTCTGCCTAATCTATCTAACTCAAATCAAATGTCACTGTCTGTCTCTCTCTCTCAATGAACGCCGGAACACACACTACACAGGGCCGCCGTGCAGGCGGCCTTATATAGTGTGGGGCGTGTACTAAATCCCCTGAGCCATAATTGGCCAAAGCCTCCTTGGCTTTGGCCAATTACGGCTCTCTGTTCAGGCGGCGCTGTGATTGGCCAAGCATGCGGGTCATAGTGCATGCTTAGCCAATCATCAGCCAGCAATGCACTGCGATGCCGCAGTGAATTATGGGCCGTGACGCGCCACACGAATTTGGCGCGAACGGCCCATATCGTTCGCAATTCGACGAACGATCGAACACGAAGCTCATCCCTAATGGGGAGCATGGATTGTTTTCACACAGATCACTGAATATTATGAAGTTTGGATCACTGAGCATTTTTAACACATCACTTTCTTTTTATATTTATGTACTTTAGCATGTAACACTATTGAGATACTAGTGTTGTAATTGATATATTGAGAAGCACAGAGGACTTTTTGCATTTACGGACTTTACTTTGAGATGTTAGTGTTGTAATTGGTTTATTGATAAGCACAGAGCACTTTATGGACTTTGATATATGAATGGTATAGGTTGTTACAGATATTGAGCAATTTTATTATGAATTGATTTTGTATTAGTAACACACATACACATTAAGGTTTAAAGAGTAGTGCCGCATTTACTTGAATGTAAGGTAACGCAGGGCCTTCTGTGAGTGAAAGGAGGAGCTGTGTTTGTGGTGGCTGCCTAAACAAGGCTTTCAGGACATTTTTCACAAGTCAGCATCCAGGGATTTATTCTGTCAGCATATGGTCATATGGTCGCAGATTACATGGGGTAAAAGGCAGATGTTGACACCTTCAGAATGAATAACCCCCTCTACTACTATCGAGCTACTTAATTAATGTACATTTGGCATTGTGGGGAGCTTTGTTACAGAAAAAAGAGTCTGTCTAACCCCAGACACAGTTGATTGTTTGACCTTTGTGCAAATGAACCAGTCCTGGATCAGTGACAACTACCAAGCTTCTGCTGCACATGCCACAGATCAAAATTTGTGTCGAATTCTGACTCCCCAGAAAAATAGTTTTACTGTACAGCCAAAACTCCTGTAAATGCTGCAGGCCTGAAATAAATACCACACCCTACCCCATTAACACCTCTTTATGAGGTGAAACCATAACCATTTTCTATCACTTTTGTTGGCCTGTCACCATTTCATACCAATTCCATAGTTGTAACATAGCATGTTGCAATTGACATTTCAACATGGCACTTTTTTTTTTTGCAGCTGTTACTTTTTTTTTTAATTGCCACCTGTGTCCCATTTCAGAGAGTTCCATTCACTTCCTGTCCCATAGCCAAATAGGAAGTGAGAGGAAATCCCTGCAAATTAAGAGAATTTTTGGGGGACCCCCAGGTCATCAGAACTAGTGTCCCCATTGAAAGGTTTCCCCTTTATTTCTTTTCTGGGGACAACCCAAAATTTTGGATTTTCTTTTACTTTCACTTTCAATGATAATGGTAAATATGGTAAGTCTCTCTCTGCTTTATCTGGGCCGACTTGAGTGCATTGAAGAAACTGCCACATCTCACTTTCTACCACAAAACATTGTCTCATATAAAACATTCTTAAGTTCTGTAATGATAATTTGTGCAAAATATTCTCCTTTATCACAAGGATAATACAATATCCCATCTTAAATTGCCTCCTATGAAAAAAGTTAGATTCTATGGAGCAAATCTGTATAATTTTTACGTTATACGTAAAATAAAAAATCTAATCATAATTAAATATTTTTTGCTGAAATATGACTTATCCCTGCTTCTACAGTTAAATGCTAATAAAAAAAAGTGAGATTCTGTTCAGAAAATGTGTACAATTTTTATCATCTGGGTCTATAAAAGTACTGTTTCATGTAATATTTATAG
The DNA here is from genome assembly GCF_042186555.1 of Aquarana catesbeiana. Lineage (NCBI taxonomy): Eukaryota > Metazoa > Chordata > Amphibia > Anura > Ranidae > Aquarana > Aquarana catesbeiana. Next base: position 449,967,600 of record NC_133325.1, read on the forward strand.
CTGAAATTCATTTTTTATGGCTCGGCTCTGAAATGGTGCATTGTAATTTAATGATAAAACTTGCCTAGTCTCCCTATCTCCCAGTAATAAAATGCTTACATGGTGTGCAGCATATCTGTAAATTATGTGTGGCTCTTGATAGTGGCATAATAAATTAAAATGTCTTTTCACAATAAAATATGCCTCATCTCTTCTTCTAATCAATTGTCTACACAATATTTATGAAGGGAAGGGAAAAAAGCACCAAACCGGCATAGTGTAGCACAATATATTAAGTTAAATACCATATAAAACAAATAAAACTCACAAATGGGTGAGGGGGAGAGAGAGGATGACAGTCCACAGTGGATTGTAATGAGCTGGGAGCTGTGTGGCAGTCCTTGGTGAAGAAGAAAGCCAGCTGTGGTGTGGAGCAAGATGAGAGTCCATGCAGGGATACTGGCATCAGGCTGCCCTGTGTGTCAGTTACATAGTAGATGAGGTTGAAAAAAGACACAAGTCCATCAAGTCCAACCTATAATTACATTGTATATCCCTGTATGTTGAGGTCATTCAGGTGCTTATCTAATATTTTTTTGAAACTATCGATGCTCCCTGCTGAGACCACCAGCAGCGGAAGGGAATTCCACATTCTACATCTTACAGTAAAGAACCCTCTATGTAATTTAAGGTTAAACCTCTTTTCTTCTAATTTCAATGAGTGGCCACGTCTTGTTAAACTCCCTTCCGTGAAAAAGTTTTATCCCTATTGTGGGGTCACCATTATGGTATTTGTAAATTGAAATCATATCCTCTCTCAAGCGTCTCTTCTCCAGAGAGAATAAGTTCAGTGCTCGCAACCTTTCTTCATAACTAATGTCCTCCAGACCCTTTATTAGCTTTGTTGCCCTTCTTTGTACTCGCTCCATTTCCAGTACATCCTTCCTGAGGACTGGTGCCCAGAACTGGACAGCATACTCTAGGTGCGGCCAGACCAGAGTCTTGTAGAGTGGGAGAATTATCGCTTTATCCATGAAGTTAATCCCTTTTTTAATACATGTTAATATTCTGTTTGCTTTGTTAGCAGCAGCTTGGCATTGCATGCCATTGCTGAGCCTATCATCTACTAGGACCCCCAGGTCCTTTTCCACCCTAGATTCCCCCAGAGGTTCTCCTAGTGTATAGATTGCATTCATATTTTTGCCACCCAAATGCATTATTTTACATTTTTTTACATTAAACCTCATTTGCCATGTAGTTGCCCACCCCAATAATATGTACAGATCTTCTTGCAAGGTTTCCACATCCTGCAGAGAAGTTATTGCCCTGCTTAGCTTAGTATCATCCGCAATTACAGAGATTGAACTGTTTACCCCATCCTCCATGTCGTTTATGAACAAATTAAATAGGATTGGTCCCAGCATAGAACCCTGTGGGACCCCACCACCCACCCCTGACCATTCTGAGTATTCCCCATTTATCACTACCCTCTGAACTCGCCCTTGTAGCCAGTTTTCAATTCATGTACTCACCCTATGGTCCATGCCAACGGACCTTATTTTGTACAGTAAACGTTGATGGGAAAAATACTTTTCCAAAATCCAGAGACACCACTTCTACGGGCCTTCCTTTATCTAGATGGCAACTTACCTCCTCATAGAAGGTTAATAGATTGGTTTGGCAAGAACGATTCTTTATGAATCCATGCTGATTACTGCTAATGATACCATCTTTATTACTAAAATCTTGAATATAGTCCCTTATCATTTCCTCCAAGAGCTTGCATACTATTGATGCTAGGCTAACTGGTCTGTAATTCCCAGGGATGTATTTTGGGCCCTTTTTAAATATTGGTGCTACATTGGCTTTTCTCCAATCCGCTGGTACGATTCCAGTCAGTAGACTGTCAGTAAAAATTAGGAACAATGGTCTGGCAATTACTTGACTGAGTTCCCTAAGTACCCTCAGGTGCAAGCCATCTGGTCCTGGTGATTTATTAATGTTCAGTTTCCCAAGTCTAATTCTAATTCTGTCCTCTGTTAGCCATGATGGTGCTTCCTGTGATGTGTCACAAGGCTAAACACTGCAGTTTTGGTTACTGAAACCCCCTGATTCCCTCTTGAAGACTGAGGAGAAGAATAAATTCAATACCTTCACCATCTCTCCATGCTTTGTAACCAGATGTCCTTGCTCATTCTTTATGGGGCCAATATGGTCTGTCCTCCCTTTTTTACTGTTTACATTCTTAAAGAATTTCTTGGGATTTTTTTTTGCTCTCCTCTATTATGTGTCTTTCGTGTTCTATCTTAGCCACCCTGATGGCACCCTTACATTTCTTGTTTCATTCTTTATAAAGTTTGAATGCTGATGATGATCCCTCAACCTTGTATTTTTTGAAGGCCTTCTCTTTTGCTTTTATATGCATTTTTACATTGGCGTTGAGCCATCCAGGACTTTTGCTCATTTTTTTTTTATTTATTACCCAAAATGGGATGCACTGGCTAATGCCCTTATTTGATATGCTCTTAAAGTAAACCCAGCTTTCCTCCGTGTTCTTTGTTCCTAAGATTTTATCCCAATTTAGTGCAGTGATGGTATATCCAGAAATCGGATGACTGCCCAAAGACGATGTGTCCAGCTGAAGTAGTGAGAGGGCTGTCAGTCCAACCACTGTGTGAGCTTATCGGGACGTGTTTTGGAAGCTTAACCATGCCTCCTTTATCAGTCAATGAAGGAGGCATGGTTAAGCTTCTGAAACGCGAACTGTCATCCACTGCAGATTGTCATCCTTTCTCTCCCCCTCATCTGCTTGTGAGTTATATTTGTTTTATATGGTATTTTACTTAATAAATTGTGCTACACCATACCAATTTGGTACTTTCTTCCCTTCCTATTTTACAGATTGTGGACTTCCAGCCCACAAATGAAAGCAGCCTTGCCAGCACCACAGTGTCAGCCATTTTCTACCAATTGACATTTTTATTCCTATACCTCTGGGAATAAGTATTTTTCAATACTTCTTTTTTCACTTATAAATTGCACTTATTTAATAAGAACTGGTATAAAAATAATATATGGTTAAGGGAAAGATTAAGGAAAAAAATGATAGAGAAAGGGTCCAAGAAGTGGGAAAACCATAACGAAAATATTAATTGAGGGGGATATCAATCTCAGGGGTCAGCCATTTTCTACCAATTGACATTTTTATTCCTATATCTCTGGGAATAAGTATCTTTCAATACCTCTTTTTTAACGTAGTATTTGACATTTTATCACTATAGGATTGGCACAGTGTCACCGCTGTAGTGTTTTTTGGTCATACAAAATATTTATGAATGAATTTATGAATATTTATGAATGCTGTCTTTGAAAAATTATTTTTTTACCTCTCTTTGCCCTGGGACCCAATCATATTGCTTTTATATTCTCTAGCCTTTACACAATACATTTGTCAGTTTTATCTGAGACGTGGCACGTGGCAGAGAAAGATAATTTTTAGTCATCTTTTAAGCATATAGTTATTTTATAATAATTTATTTTAGTTTGCAACAAAAAGTAATAGCTGTTGGCTAAAGTGTGCAGAATTTCTAACACAATATGTGGGTAACCTTGGAATAATTGTGCATTATTTTCTATTTATTTTTTTTCTATCTTAGAATTGTCCTAAAATTTTCTTTGCTTAGAAGAAAAGAAAAAAATCTTTACCTCAAGAAATATGATGTGGGGTGGTCGAATGGGCTCTAAGATGGACGCGTAATCCAGGAGCTCCGCTCGCCTCAGGAGATAATCCTCAGCCATCAGAGCCCACCAGCACACCTTACGACCCACAAACCTACCATCTGACAGGTGGGGTTCCGCTGCACACGCCGGGGATGCCTAGACGCCGCAAAAACCCACAAAAACCACAAAAAATGACGAGCTATTACGCTGCTCGCGGTTCTCAACAAAATGGCGGTGGTGCGGCAGACAACAGGACGGAGCTCAGGCCCGAAACGAACGGCGGTAGAAACGGACCAACATCCGCCTCCATTCGCTCCTCAAATCCACCCAGTGTGTCCTCCTCAGGCCCATCCAGCCCTTCCACGAGAAGCCCAGCCAAATCGAAGCCACGGAGAGACTCTCCCATCAGACAAGGAAGGTATGGAGGTAAGCGGGCCTCACAGCGATCCCACACACCAGAGCAGCGCTGACGGAGATCCTATCAGGGAATTTCCCACAGAAGACAGGCCTGTCTCAGATACCTTATTAAAGGACATGCTCCTGTCATTACGCTCCTCATTGCAAGCAGACATGGTCAGGGGGATAACAGAGTGCCAGAGGGAGGTACAAGCCATAGGCCACAGAGTACATCAGGTGGAAAATAAAATGGAGGAATACACCTCAGCATACAATGTGATGGTGGAGGCCCATGCAGCTCAGGGGGAGACATTACATGGTTAAAGGATAAAATGGCCGACCTAGAGGACAGGTCCAGGAGGAACAACCTCAAACTGAGAGGAATTCCAGAAGATATTCCTGCGAACCAGCTCCTACAATTTGCCCAGACCCTATTCTCCACACTGGTGCCAGATGCTTCAGCACATGACCTTCTCGTGGACAGAAAACATAGAGTCCCTAAACCGTCCTTTCTCCCTGCTGACATCCCCAGAGATGTCCTGTTAAGGATGCACTTTTACCACATAAAAGACCGGGTACTCCAGGCCT